>NC_081405.1:286849307-287149307 GCF_030272615.1 Cryptomeria japonica
CAGACCATTAATTAAATAAATAAATCATATTTATTTAATTAAATCTTCTCTCACATTTAAATAAATTAATATTTATTTAAAACCCCCAAAATCCCACCTCTCACATTTAAATAAATTAATATTTATTTAAATCCCCCAAAATCCCACCTCTCACATTTAAATAAATAAATCATTTATTTAAATCACCTTTATCCTCCACCCACTTGCATTTTCCTACAAATGCAAGTTGCACAATTATTTTAAATAAATAATTTATTTAAATCACCTTTATCCTCCACCCACTTGTATTTTCCTACAAAAACAAGTTGCACAACTATTTTAAATAAATTATTTATTTAAAATCCTATTTATCCTCACCCACTTGAAACCTTTAATGGTTTCCCTTAAAGTAGTCAAACTTGATGGCTTCCCTTAAAGTCTTCTTAAGACTTTAATGGTTTTCCTTAAAGTCTTCAAGCCTTTAATGGTTTCCCTCAAAGTCTTCAAGCATTTTAATGCTTTATCTTCTTTTTCTCATTTAAATAAATTAATATTTATTTAAATATTTATCCAAATGCAACTTACACCATTTAATTGAAATAAATGATTTTATTTTAATTGAAAATACCAAAATTTCTCCCACTTACATTTTCCTACAAAATCCACTTGTATGCCTAAACCCCTTCTAAATTCTTCTAAACCCTTCCTAATTAGCCTAATCCATCCCCTAAATATTGTCACATTCCTAAGCAAATTGGAGTCACTTCTCAAAGACTCCAAAGTCTTTGAAAAGCAATTAATGCTTTGTGTGTTCAATAAATTAACCCTCAAAGTCTTGGATAACCTTTGAAAGCTTCCAACCTTCAACCACTAAATGGCTCAAAGTCTTGGATAACCTTTGAAAGCTTCCAACCTTCAACCACTTAATCCCCAAAGTCTCCAATAACCATTAATGGTTAATTCAACCCTCCCACATGGTTAAAACATTTGTTTTGACTCAACCTCTACCCAACCCAAAAGTCTCATCAAGCCTTTAATGCTTTGACCATGATTATCTCTTAATCATTTGCACAAAGGTTTATCCTTGGATTAACTCTTAATCCAATGGGTAATCTTAATTTAGACTTGACCCTTACCTTCTAGATAACCATGAGGTCTTCTCAGGCCTTTAATGCCTCCAACCTCTTCTCTCAACCCAATCCTATGTTGAAACTTGTCACCATTTTATTGGTGCCAATTGTGCACATGGATCCCCAACTTTCAATCCTAACCCTTGTTAAGATTGCTCAATCTTAACCCTTCATTTCCCTATTTCTTCTATAAATAGAACCCTTCTCCTCAAGCAAAAGAAGAAGCATTTTAGAGTATTGTTGTTATACTAGCATTAGCATAGAGCTTTTTCATAGCATCACTATCTACTCTAGCATAGTATTTAGCTTTTCATTTCATATTTGAAGCTTAGTATTAAATCTCAATCCTCCATAAGCATCCATAGTGCAAAAAGCTGCTGAGAGCTACACTCATTTGGGACTTGGAGAGGAGAGGAACAAGGGAGGAGCAACTATGAGCATCTTGATTAGCTATTTCATTTTATGTTTATATGCTTTCTATTTCATGCTTAATATCTCTCTTGATATGCCTGTTTAGGATAATCTTTTGTTGCTAACACTAACGTTTGTTTCTTGTGCTCTTGTGTGTGTTGCCATCAAACAGATTTTCTAATCCTTTTTGCAGAGCATCATTTGGTGAACCCGACGTGAATCCAAACACCAAAAAGATCAATTTTTTTTTTTTTTTAACCAATAACATGTTTGAATGTTGAAAATGTCACACAGGTTGCGATTTTGACACTGTTTTGGTGCGTTTGGCATTATTTTGGCGCTATTCCCCCTGTTTCAGTGCTTTTCCCTTCTCTGTCTTTCCCTTTCTTTTAATACGTTTGTGTTAAATAGTGCCTCTGTTCAAACGCAGACTAGCGCTATTGTAACAAAACGTTGTACAAATCACTTTGTAACAAAAAAAAAATAAAAAACCAAAAAAAAAAAAAAAAAAAAAAATTAGGCTTGTAGAAGCCCACCAAATAGGCGGATTTTACTAACTATTTTTCTCTTTTGTGCAGATTTAAATTAGATTAAAGAGTAGATTTATATTTTTTACTAACTTGTTTTTGAAGTTGGTTTTAAAAATGAATTCACTTTTTATTTTGGTTTAAAATTAACTTCACATTTCAAATTTGGGCTTTTGAAAAAGAATCACACATTTGTTTGGGGCTATTAAAAAGAATTTCATTGTTCAAAGGTAAAAAGAACCACAAACTTATACAAAAACAACTTTATTTTTTTTGCAAGTTAGAAAACAAACTTCGTTTTGGTGCTTAAAATCAACAAGGCAAATTTTATTTCTTGCATCAAGATAAAACTCACAATCCACACTTCCATTTTTGGTGCAAATAAAATTCACAATCAACTTGTCTCATTTTTAAAGCAATTTTACTTCAGGCAAATGTGTTTTTCATTAAGTTGACCAGGATTTCAAATTCTAGTTTACTCAAACAATTGCCTTTGAAAATTAAAAAGAACACCATGATTGTTGGAGCAACATCTCCAAATAGTTAGATCACATTGCAATGACAGATTAAAAAGAACAAGTGTTTTTCGTGCTTGGCACACTTGTGCAAAGAGTTGGTCGAGTGGTCCTACTTCTAACACACACTATCCTCTCCCTTGGCTTTTGTGGTCCTAGGTGCAAGAGAAAAGTGTTAATAACACTCAAAATTTTATCTTTTTAAGAGAGGCCTGCCAAGAGACACATCACTCTTGGGAACGACCTTGAGCGGTAAATCCTTCGAGCCGCTATAGAAATCAGGTGTGAGCGAAAGCTGTAGCCTTGGGTATAGCTGTTCCTACAGTGTAACTGGCCGAAAGGACAAATGGGCCCCACCACCAGTTACAAGGCTCTTAAGTGAGTCACTGCAGAATGAACTTATGTCCAAAAACATCGAACATGACTAAACACCTTTAAGTAGTAGCCCACCCGTTCTATTGATTGAGGATATTTGAGGTATAATTTAGTGCAAGAGCATAGATGGTTTTGCTCCCAAGATACTCACCATACATATTTCCTTGAGTAGAAACATAGCTTTTTGAAAGGTCACTTGTGGCTGGATAAAAGTGGTGACTCCCCCATCATAGGGATCATCTATTTGTTATGCTCGTGCAAGACTTAGTATATCACATCCTTACCTGCCACGGCGGGATTCATAAGGTATGTAGTACCAAAGTCGAAGAAATATCAAGATGTGGGCTAAATTTATCACAACTGGCCACTTGACCTTAGGGATAAAAAGTGTTTGAAGTGTGTTCGTTTTACAGACCTAGTGCAAATTGAGCCGACTTCAGGCTTTGGAAATACACCTTAAAATAAATCTAAAGGAAGGGTCAAAAACAAGTCCAAGGATTGGGTTGATCTAGACCCATACTCATTTGTGCCTTTGAGGCTACAATTTTGTGTTTGTGTGCTTGCTTTGTTTTCTTGTCAAAGAAAAATCAGAAAATCAATCCCAAAAACAAAGTATTCATCCAACATTTCTCAAAAACAACCAAAAATACCAAAAACAAAGTGCAAAACAACAAAGAGACAAATTTTATGACCATTCTTCACATCTTGCGAAAGAAGAAGTGTCATCAGAATATCACCTTGAAAAGGAGACCACTAAGCTCAAAGGCTTTGATCAAAAGGAGGAAATTCTTCTATCTCAATAGACAAATTTTTGTCTCACATAGAGTCTTTCTACATCGCATGCGTCTATACCTTCAAGAAAAAAAAACAAAAACAAACGAGTTTGATTCAGAATCATTGAACCGCAGAGCTTTTATGCAATATAGGGCTCTGAGTTATCACAAAAATCAAGGAGGAAAGATTAATCCCAACTTCTTCCCAAAACGTCTGTATCACCTACAACACAGCTCGAGAAGTGCCACCAACGCCTGAAAGGGAAGAGGTAGAGTTTGTTCCATTTGTAACACAAAGTTTTTATTGAAGTTGAAAAACAAAACATCCATCATCTCATTCATACATCATTATTCCATCATCAATTCATCCCAAAACTCTCAAAACATTAAGAGGTTCTTGTCCCAAGTTCTCTTTTAGATATTGCTTGAAATCAAACACATCACATCACTTTTAGATTGTTTCTACATCTAGGATAAGCTCATCCTAAGAGACACATCTACGCAGGTTAAAACTAGTTCATGAGTGAATCCTCTCATTGCTAGGTAGTCAAAATCTGTAACACATCTCAGATTTCTCTACACCTTATCACATCCAAACTCATCAAAACAAACAAGCAATTCAAAGAAAGAATTCTGGTTACATTTACCTTTAGAGTGCTAGAGATCTACAATCCACTAATCATCCATCTTTCATCGAACAACTCATCATCATCTTCAATCAACTTCAACACAAACTTGCAAACAAAATGGCTCAAACCCGATCGCGATCAAGGCAACGAGAAATAGAAATTGAGGAAGAAGAGGACAACCTCAATGAATTTCAAGAAGCACTTGGAGGAAATGTAAATGATGAAAACCCAAGTAGTCCCACTCCTTCAACAATCGAAAGGGTTCAGCATAACCCTCACTTTAATAGATTATTTGATGAAATTCTCAGGAGCAATGCGGATGCTCACTTCTTAAGACTTGCTCAAGAAGGAGCCAAACTCCCCTCAGAATTTGATCTTGCCCAATTAAGACAAGCATCAGAAAGACAAAGTCACCATGAGGAGGAAAGGCGTAGAGATCCCATCAGATATAACATCCCTCGAGGTAACCCACCACCTCCTCCTCCAAATGAAATGGAGATGTTGCGGCAACAAGTCGCGAATCTCGCCCAACAACTTCATAGTGGTGTTAAGACCAATCAATTTTCACTTAACGACATCTGTCCCTATCCGTTTGATAGGAATCTTTATATGCCACCCTTTCCACGCGGGTTTGAAACACCCAAATTTGAAAAATATAGAGGAAAGGGGGATCCCCGTGATCATGTCCGAGAATTTCATTCTGCTTGTCTTGAAGTAGCTTATGAAGACACATACTTAATGCACCTTTTTCCCCAAAGCTTGGGAGGAACAACCACATCATGGTTTTCCCGACTACCAGGTGGCATTAGAACATTTGAGGAACTCATCCAGAAGTTCCTATCTCATTACTCTTATAATATTGAACGCGACATCACCATGGCTGATTTGTGCAATACCAAACAAAAACCAGGTGAATTATTCTCAGTATTCCTGCAACGATGGCGCCAAATGTCTAGCAGACGTTCTCTTCAGTTACCTGAACAAGAACTAGTGGAAATTTTCATTTCCAACTTAAACGAAGAAATGGAATTTCACCTGGATGTCAAAGACACAGACTCTTTTAACGATATGATCACCAAGGGTATAAAATGTGAACGGGCACTCATCAAAAAAGGACTCATCAAAATCTTTAATGAACCCAAAGATGGTCCTCGCCCGCGATTCAATAGTGATAAACCAAACTTCTGGAACAAGAATAAAAATATCGTCAACGATGGGGTTGTGGATGCTCGGACTGTCCAAAATGCACAACCTATGGTTCGGTTTGCAGGACAAAATCCTCCACCTCAAAATAACACAAATGTTCCTCTTAATCAAGGTCGCATCACATCTCATGATGAACCAAGACCTCGTCCACAAAAACAAAAACGCACATACACTCCCTTAGGGGAACCCATTGAAACAGTGATGCGACAACTCATTTCTCAGAATTTGATCACTTTACCTAAGTTATCAAATTATGAGCCTCAAGTGAAACCGGCATGGTGGAGAGATACTGAACATTGTGAGTTCCATCAAGGAAGAGGACATAAGACAAGTAATTGTCATCGATTGAAAGATCTCATTCAGAATCTTATTGACCGAGGAGAAATTGAAATTGAAGGACATGACCCAAAAACAACCAATAATGATCATCAGATGTTCAAGAATCCACTTCCATCACAAGATCAAAGGGGTCCTTCCACTTCCAGACGAGGTCCTGATACCACTGCTTATACGCAGGCTGCGTATAATTACACTGTCAATCACCTGTATGATGCCAGTGAACAAATTGCAACTATCACCTTCAAAAATCCCACCTCAAATTGCAATGTTGTTACACATCGCGGCAAAGTTACCATAAAGGCAGCTCCACAGGGCACCACCTCTGTCCCGAAGCAATACAATCTTGTGGAACAATTAGACAAAACCCCTGCGCTTATATCCATCTTGGAGCTTTTGCGTCTGTCACCCTCTCATAAAACAATCTTGGATCAAGCACTCCAAGAGGCGTCAGTCCCTGCAAACTTGAATACAAACCAATTTCAAGCCATGGTTGGAAATCTAAAGTCATCACCTTGTCTCACTTTTTCTGAAAGCGACAACTCTTCTTTCCAACAACCTCATAACGCCTCACTCCACATTGAAGGCTTTGTCAACCAACACAGGATCAAGCGAGTCTTGATCGATAATGGAGCAGGCCTAAACATTTGCACACTACAGTTGGTCACAGCATTGGGATATGCAATAGAATCAGTGGATCCTCGCAAGAAGATCACCATCAAGGCCTATGATGATGCAGAGCGTTCATCCAAAGGAGCTGTGGTACTACCAATCCGAGTGGGCCCTGTGGTAAAGCATATCATTTGTCAGGTTCTGGACCTTCCTCTGCCATATAATCTATTATTAGGGAGACCTTGGATACATGCCATGCAAGCTGTTCCATCTACCTACCATCAATGTATCAAGTTCCCACATAATGGTGCAGAGATCACAATCCTGGGCGATGCAAATCCCTTTGCATTTTGCCATAATATCAGCCATCAACCAGAGATTACTGTTCCTAATAATAGAGAAGCCATTTCCTCCACATCATATATAAATCCCGCCTCTCTTGCCAGTTCGAACACCCCTATGCCCAAGCAAGAAAAGCTTAAAATGAAAGTCGCAGAGGAAGGTCCTGGAGAATACAACTTGAGTCAGCTCTTTTGTGTGGGACAAATGCCCACTTCTCCTAGAACACATGGTAAACCACAGCAGTTGCTCCAGCAACCACTAATCACGCCTCCATGTGCCTTAACGCCTTTCATTCTTGGAAAGAGTCAAGAGGAAGAGACACAAGATGAGGACATAGCAGAATGGATCTATAAAGATCCCATCACCACTGAAAAACCGCAAGTTACACTTCCTACGGAACAGTATGGTAAAGGCCTCCTCATTATGCAAAGAATGGGGTATGATGGCCAGAGTGCTTTGGGATCCTGCAAACAAGGACGACATGAACCGCTACTGCCAGAGTTCAAGCCCAAAGGTAATACAGGCCTAGGCTTTGAAAAAGAAGTCCTTCCTAAACTCGGATTCAAAGGCAAAACTAGTAAACCATTTTGCCCACCTACTGCAAAGAGGACACCTTTCATAATCAAAGCACCATCAAACACTATCCCCACTGCCCCATCAAGGCTCACAAACCCACCACAACCATCTACAATGCCAATCATCCCACCAAACGAACCAGTAATCCCATCAATAACACCAATAGCAGCAGCAACTGTATCAGAACCCGCTGCAACATCTATGGCGCCAGTAATTCCAACAGAAGCCACTGAGTCACCATTACCAATACTTCCAGTAACAAATCCTTTAAACCCCATCACGGTTCCTACAGCACCGATCACCACAAAGATACATAAACCAATCACACCTGCCGTGTTCAACTCCAGCGACATCCCAGTATGGTATAGCAATCGGATGCTGGAAAGTGATTCAGAGACCGACTCACATGAGTGGGAATTTGATTCTGTACAGCTTAACACTTCAGATGAGGAAGACACGTCACCACCTCCACCACGCAAAGACATTCCTGTTTACGGAGAAGCACAGATAAAGACCACTTGGGTACCTGAGTTGGAAACATCTTCCACAGACCCTACGTCTCATCCTACGCCTGATTCTGACAGGGAGAGTACCATCAACGACCTTCACCACATTGTCTTAACCCTCACTGATACATCTCCCGCACTTAACTTAATCGATGAAGTAATGCCCATTATCCACCCTGAACTCATTGAATGGAACCAACCAAATCCCCCATGTCTTGACCTCTTCCAAAACGATGAGGCTATCATTGACTTTTTGGAATTAAGGGATAATCTACCAAGCGGGGATCACAAAGCTGGATTCGCCATTGAACTTAATAGCGCAGCATACTTCGGGGCGGATGCCAAACCCTTCAGCTGCAAAAATATAACATTAAAACATGGATCTTCTAGTGAAAACCACACTGTGGCACTGTTTGATCCAACAAAAGTAAAAAGAAAGAGCGTATCCAACGGTGAAAACCTCTCTGAAGCGCCTGAGGATGAAGGGTTTGACATTCTCCCTGCTAATACACAACAGGAACGATCAACGATCCTCATTGAGGAGACCAAAGAATACAATGTGGGGACTCCTGAAAACCCTCATATCATACATCTGGCATCTCTTCTCACTCCAGAGGAACAACCTCAATTTATAGAGTTCTTCCAACAACGTCAGATCAACTTTGCATGGTCATATGCAGACATGCCTGGGCTTGATCCTGATTTAGTCATGCATCATCTCACAGTAGCAAAAGGAGCCAAACCTGTCAAGCAGAAGCTTCGTAAGATGCATCCTCAGATTGCCGTGCTAGTCAAAACAGAACTCAAGAAACTCCTGGATGTTGGTTTCATTAGACCAATTGATTATGCAGAATGGATCTCCAATATTGTGCCAGTTGGCAAACCAAAAGGGGGCATCCGCATTTGTACAGACTTCAGAGATCTGAATAAGGCATGTCCTAAGGATGACTTCCCTCTACCAAATATCGACATCATAGTAGATTTGACAGCAGGACATGCCATGCTTTCACTCATGGATGGCTTTTCAGGATACAATCAAATAAAGATCGCACCAGAGGACCAACATAAGACAGCCTTCACATGTCCATGGGGCACATACTGCTGGAATGTAATGCCTTTCGGTCTAAAGAATGCAGGAGCGACCTATCAAAGAGCAATGACCACCATCTTCCATGACATGATGCATACTATGATGGAAGATTATGTGGATGATTTACTAGCAAAATCACTTACTAGAGAAGGACATCTTCACATCTTAGATAAAATCTTTGATAGACTGGAACAGTACCATGTTCGACTCAACCCAAAGAAATGTGTCTTCGGAGTGACCTCCGGGAAGCTTCTAGGATACATTGTCTCAAGCAAAGGTATTGAGGTCGATCCAGCAAAGGTTAAGGCAATCATGGACATGCCACCTCCAAAGAATATCAGTCAGCTAAGAACACTACAAGGACGGCTTCAATCCATCCGCAGATTCATTGCACAATTGGCTGATAAGTGTCACCCATTCACACACCTGCTACACAAGAACATACGCTTCCAATGGGATGACAGATGCCAGCAAGCATTTCAGGCACTTAAAGACTATCTCATGAATCCACCCTTGTTGACGCCACCAGATCCAAGTAGACCATTGTTACTTTATATCTCAGCGACAAGTACAGCATTGGGTGTACTACTGGCACAACATAATACAGAAGGTAAAGAGTGTGCTATTTACTACATCTCTCGCACACTGGTTGGCTATGAACTCAATTACACACCTATTGAGCGAGCTTGCCTAGCAGTAATCTTAGCAGCCACTAAATTGCGGCACTATCTGTTAACACACAAGGTGCAACTCATTGCAAAGATTGATCCACTCAAGTATTTACTTAGCAAAGCAGCATTGACAGGTCGTTTGGCCAAATGGGTAATGATTCTAAGTGAATTCGACATTGAGTATGTGGACCGTAAGGCTATCAAAGGGCAAGTTATTGCAGATCAGTTGGCCGATGCACCACTCATAGGCGATCATCCTCTCATTTCCAATTTTCCAGATGAAGAGATATTCATGATTACAGAAGCACAGTCATGGAAATTATATTTTGATGGTTCATACACTAGGCACGGCTCGGGGGCAGGCATTCTGTTTATCACACCTCAAGGTGATAGCATCCCGAAGTCTTACAGGCTCACATTTCCATGCACAAACAACATAGCAGAGTATGAGGCCTTGATCACAGGACTCAGATTAGCCATACAATGGAAATTAAAAGAACTGCAAGTATATGGCGATTCCCAACTAGTCATTCGACAAGCAACAAATGAGTATCAGACCAAAGATGATAAACTCATGCCATACAAGCAAATGGTGGACAATCTAAAGACATCATTTACTACTATCACTTTTGAGCAGATACCAAGAGATCAGAATCGAGCCGCTGACGCCATGGCTACCATCGCATCTCTACTAGATCTTCCACAGAATTCAACACGCTACGAGTTCTTGGTAGAACAGCTTTGGATCCCCGCTTATGATATCCCCGAATCTGAAATGATATGTCACCTTGTTGGTTCTGAATCCCCATGGTACGGTGAGTTCTACACCTATCTCTGCGATCACACCCTTCCTCCCAACCAATCAAATAACCAACGTAAAACCTTCATTCGCCAAACTGCTCGATATACCATTATTGCCGAAACCCTATACCGACGCAGTCTTGATGGTACTCTCCTTCGATGTCTAGAACAAGGTGAGATAACAAAGGCTTTGGAAGAGGTACATGAAGGAATTTGCGGGACTCACTCAAGTGGTCCGTCACTAGCCAAGAAACTCATGCGAGCTGGATACTATTGGCCATCTATGGAAAAGGATTCCTACTACTTTGTCAGGAAATGCAAGAAATGTCAAGTTCATGGCGACCTAATACATGCACCAGCTCAAGAACTACAACCAATCACAACACCGTGGCCTTTTTGTCAATGGGGTCTTGATCTTGTGGGTAAAATCCATCCATCTTCATCCAATGGCCATAAATTCATTATTACCGCCACCGAATATTTCACCAAGTGGATTGAAGCTGTTCCACTTACCCAAGTCACCGGCAAGCGGATCGCCTCATTCATCCTCAATTACATCATCTGCCGGTATGGTGTGCCCATGTCCATTGTCACAGATAACGGTCTTCCTTTCAAAAATCAGGATGTCCGTGAGCTTTGTGAGAAATTTCATATCCAACACCGCTTTTCCACTCCCTATTACCCACAAGGCAATGGTCAGGCCGAAGCATCCAATAAAAACATATTGAGAATCCTAAAGAAGACAGTCAATGATGCCGGTCGTGATTGGCATGTTCAATTGAATCCAGCATTATGGGCATATCGAACTAGCATTCGAACCCCTACAGGTGCAACACCTTATTCATTGGTCTATGGTGCTGAAGCTATCTTACCTATTGAGGTCGAGATACCATCCTTACGAGTTTCCTTGCATAATCTCATCGATGATGAAGCCTACAGAGTATCCCGTCTTCAGGACTTAGAGTTACTTGATGAGAAGCGACAAGCTGCATACAACCATCTCAAAGCCTATCAGCAGCGCATGAGTAGAAGCTACAATCACCGAGTTAGACCTCGTACATTTGAGGTAGGTGATCTTGTTCTTCGAGAAAATCCTCGCAACCAACCAAACAGAGAACATCAAGGCAAGTTTGAATCAAACTGGTTGGGCCCATATATTGTCACTGCTGTGTTCGGGTCCGGGGCATATCAGTTGGCCACATCAGATGGAGAACCACTCGCAGACCCAATCAATAGCATGCACCTCAAACGGTTTTATACCTAAGGTGTACAGAGCATCAGGCTCCCCTACATATCAGAAAAATACCAAAAACATTCAGAAAATTCCTGAAGAAAATACAAAAACATTCAAAAAAAGTAAAGAAAAATCATGCATCCAAACGGTGAACAACCACTCCAGTGGCACCTTGGGTAAGTACGATGGTGAAAACCTGGCAAACAGGCGCCACTCGTAAAGGCAATAGCTCCATTATCTTTCAGACTTGTTGCGATCACATTCATGCACACATACATCCATCCATCCCAACCATGGCTTGTTATTTGATCTGCAATTAAGAAAGTACTCCATGCGTCTAGCATCCCACCTTTTCATAGTCAGGTCTACAAACTGGGGGCAATGCCTTTAACCTATTGATGGAAGTGGATTCTACATTGTCTTATGATTCATTAAGTTCTTCATTCAAACAATCATCAAAAATCCAAAAACATTCAAAAATATCTCGCAAAAATACCAAAAACATTCAAAACAATTCAAAATCCAAAAACATCGACAAAACCATTGAAAAATCACACAAAAACATGGCAACACCTTGTACATATTCATTCAAGCAGATGCAAAACCAACATTAACACAGTACTCACACAATGACCATTTACCAATCAAACCACACAATCGACATTAACAAATCCAAACCTGTCTTTAAACAAGGATGCATCCTTCCTTACCAAAACAAAGACAAGATGACATTTTCTTTGACAAGAAAATTATGTTAAGCTATCAAATACTTGGTTGATTTGTGAGTACAATCGTTCGTTTATCTGTATCGGGATCTTTCAGCATTGTTTTGTATCATTTGCGCATTATTTCCGATGAAGTTCTGGGGCATGTACTAATGGTGTCTACGTGGGAAGTTCACTAGGCTATGTGATCTTATGCCAAATGCAATCATAGATCACTATGGCTTGCTGACTACAGCATATACCTCGACCATATGAGCATGAACCATTACCAAGGATCCATATTCTTTTATTCTTTATGTATATACTATTTGTTTACAGGTACAATGCTCATTCTTTGGTTCCTCCTCATCCAATTTGGATAAAGGTTTTTATTTCTTAGTACGGTATGCACTTGTCTCAGGATATGATCAGCCTAAGATCAAGGAGGACGTTCCAAGTCATGCATGAAAGGAGATAATCCTTATCTGTTCCGCAAGCAATACTCAGGTCAACTTGATCCATTATATCAAGTTGCTTGTATTAACTTGCTATATAAAATCCATGTAAGAAATACTCTGGTCATCTTGAATCTTTATGTCAAGTTGCTTGTATTTTCTTACAACATTTTAAAGCTCAATGATGAAAAATAAAGCACTATGGATCGTCATTTCATCTCATCTGTATATATTGCATTTCGTTGCATTCCACCCATCCATACATTCATAATAGCTGCATATCATTCATACATAGTAATGACAATGGATACTCTATTTTACTCATCTTCTTCCATAGGACTCGGTCCTAGTCCTCCATATCTTCTATCTAACATCGAATCCCCCCTCACCCTCCCCATCTCGATAATCACCATCACATACCCTACATCATGTCCCAATCAACCTAATCAAGCCACCTTCATCACCATCCATCTCTAAATAGGAGGGATTGTGTTTCCTATCCTAAGTCATCCAATAAGTCAAGAAAGTTACTCTATTTTGCACAGATACATCGACTCCCACACACCTAGACTATCAACAGATACTCTGATCAAGTATCTTCGGGTCTCAACAGGTAATCGATCATGGTAATCCTAGACTACATCAGGCATTTATCATAATGACCTAGTCTCAACGGGGCTGCTATGATTCCCCACAACCATCCATCACACGCACATACTATCAATTGATCAACCAATCAAACACAATCCAATGGACAATTACATCAATTGTCTACGTCTCAACGAGTATTTTTCTTCATATACCTTGACTTCATCGGGCAATTACATCAATTGTCTAAGTCACATCAGGTCACTTTGATTCACTTACTCAGACTTTATCATGTCCAAGTGACCAACTGACATCAACTGTCACGCTTTGACTTGACCGGGGCAATTAAACCGATTGCACCAGATTGTCCAACCAATTTTGATCAATTGTATAGCATCAATCCAAACCCCACACTACATCTGCTATGTATCTCTTGCATGACCTCAGGGTACTCGCTGGCTTGTTGTTTCTTCATATTCACTCCATTTTCTCCCATTCTTTCATCATTAGTTCTAATTTCTTCTATTCTACCTCCCCTCCACTTTTCATTCTTTTTCGAGAGATCGCCCGATTTTTTTTTTTAAAAAAAAAAACATTCGGCCCATCTCTCGAGGGGGCATACCACCCATTAAATTTACATTTTATGGGGCATTTCTTCACACCTATTTTTCTTTCTTTGAAACGACGCGATAAACCGCACCGTCTCAAAGAGGGGCAAATGTAGTCACATAAATCTGTCCACTTAATTAAATGAATACTTAGTATTTATTTGATTATTTAAACCATCAATTAATAATTAATTAAATTAATATTTAATTAATTCATCTTAACCCTATTCTCCTATTAATTAAATAAATTATTCAATTTATTTGATTTAATTCACTTAACCAAATTCAGACCATTAATTAAATAAATAAATCATATTTATTTAATTAAATCTTCTCTCACATTTAAATAAATTAATATTTATTTAAAACCCCCAAAATCCCACCTCTCACATTTAAATAAATTAATATTTATTTAAATCCCCCAAAATCCCACCTCTCACATTTAAATAAATAAATCATTTATTTAAATCACCTTTATCCTCCACCCACTTGCATTTTCCTACAAATGCAAGTTGCACAATTATTTTAAATAAATAATTTATTTAAATCACCTTTATCCTCCACCCACTTGTATTTTCCTACAAAAACAAGTTGCACAACTATTTTAAATAAATTATTTATTTAAAATCCTATTTATCCTCACCCACTTGAAACCTTTAATGGTTTCCCTTAAAGTAGTCAAACTTGATGGCTTTAAAAAGTCTTCAAACTTGATGGCTTCCCTTAAAGTCTTCTTAAGACTTTAATGGTTTTCCTTAAAGTCTTCAAGCCTTTAATGGTTTCCCTCAAAGTCTTCAAGCATTTTAATGCTTTATCTTCTTTTTCTCATTTAAATAAATTAATATTTATTTAAATATTTATCCAAATGCAACTTACACCATTTAATTGAAATAAATGATTTTATTTTAATTGAAAATACCAAAATTTCTCCCACTTACATTTTCCTACAAAATCCACTTGTATGCCTAAACCCCTTCTAAATTCTTCTAAACCCTTCCTAATTAGCCTAATCCATCCCCTAAATATTGTCACATTCCTAAGCAAATTGGAGTCACTTCTCAAAGACTCCAAAGTCTTTGAAAAGCAATTAATGCTTTGTGTGTTCAACAAATTAACCCTCAAAGTCTTGGATAACCTTTGAAAGCTTCCAACCTTCAACCACTAAATGGCTCAAAGTCTTGGATAACCTTTGAAAGCTTCCAACCTTCAACCACTTAATCCCCAAAGTCTCCAATAACCATTAATGGTTAATTCAACCCTCCCACATGGTTAAAACATTTGTTTTGACTCAACCTCTACCCAACCCAAAAGTCTCATCAAGCCTTTAATGCTTTGACCATGATTATCTCTTAATCATTTGCACAAAGGTTTATCCTTGGATTAACTCTTAATCCAATGGGTAATCTTAATTTAGACTTGACCCTTACCTTCTAGATAACCATGAGGTCTTCTCAGGCCTTTAATGCCTCCAACCTCTTCTCTCAACCCAATCCTATGTTGAAACTTGTCACCATTTTATTGGTGCCAATTGTGCACATGGATCCCCAACTTTCAATCCTAACCCTTGTTAAGATTGCTCAATCTTAACCCTTCATTTCCCTATTTCTTCTATAAATAGAACCCTTCTCCTCAAGCAAAAGAAGAAGCATTTTAGAGTATTGTTGTTATACTAGCATTAGCATAGAGCTTTTTCATAGCATCACTATCTACTCTAGCATAGTATTTAGCTTTTCATTTCATATTTGAAGCTTAGTATTAAATCTCAATCCTCCATAAGCATCCATAGTGCAAAAAGCTGCTGAGAGCTACACTCATTTGGGACTTGGAGAGGAGAGGAACAAGGGAGGAGCAACTATGAGCATCTTGATTAGCTATTTCATTTTATGTTTATATGCTTTCTATTTCATGCTTAATATCTCTCTTGATATGCCTGTTTAGGATAATCTTTTGTTGCTAACACTAACGTTTGTTTCTTGTGCTCTTGTGTGTGTTGCCATCAAACAGATTTTCTAATCCTTTTTGCAGAGCATCACATGTCATTGTCCATGATAAATCTTGTGGGAACACCAAATATAGTTGTGATGATGTCCAAGATAAATTCCATGACCACCTTTCTTGTTAACCTCCCAGTGGTGATAGCTTATATCCACTTGGTAATGTAATTAGTGGCTACTAAAATACATCTATGTCCACCATGGGACTTCTTGCTAATCTCACCAATGAAATATATTCCCCATTAATGGAAAGGGAATTCTATATTCATGGGTCTTAAAGGAAATACTCTAGCATAATTGAGTTTACCTGAGAACTTTTGGAATGATTCACATTTTCTTACATGTTAATGAACATTTCAAAAATAAGGCCAATAATAACTTGCTTTGATCAGAATCTTATGAGAAGTTCATTTTTCTATGAAGTGACCTCCACAAACACCTTCATACATATATTTCAACACCTTTTCTAATTTTTGATCATCAAGAAACAACAATAGTACACCATATCTATCTTGCCTATATAAATCTCCCTCAATGATGAAATACTTGAGTGTCTATAGTTCTTCATTATTCTCTTTTGATTTTTTGTCAAGCCTTTAGGACAACTCAAATATTTCAAATAATGTATAATGCTAGTATACCAAGGAGTCGTTAGTATACTAAAAAAATCATTCCCATCTGTTATAGCAACATTCACTTGGGTGTCCTCTAAATGTGTCTCTTCCATTAATCTTATCAATCATTGTCCTTTGAATTGAATCTTGTTGATTCATTTGCAGCTTTAGCTAGTTACCTTTGATTGAACAAATATGCCCTTTATATCCGCTTTGGGAACATATGCATTTACCTTATCCCCAACAATATAGGGTCTAAAAATCCACATTACTCTAACTAGAGCAAATTCCTGCTTCTTTGTGATGTCATATTTCAAATCTATAGCTTGGAAGGACTTGTTAAAAAATGTGATTGGTTACTCAAACCCCTCATTATTTTTTTGTAACATAACTACTTCAACTATATAAAATGATGCAAATGAGAAAATCTATAAAGTCTTACAAGAATCAAAAGACTTTAATATAGGTGCTCCCTTGAATGCTTTTTTTATTATAACAAAGCATTGATGTCTTCATAATTTGAATAAGTTTTGGCACCTTTCTTTAGGATCTTATAAATTTCCTTAACAATCTCAGCAAAATTGGAGATGAATCTCCTCAAAAATTATTTTGGCCAAATAATGATTGTATAGTGCTAACAGTCTTGGGAATGGATATTCTATAGACATTGTAACCACTTTCTTTGGGTCAATTCTAATTCCATCCTTAGACATAATATGACTAAACAACTAACCTTTTGTGACTACAAATGTCTAATTCTTAGGATTGAGAGAAATATCATAGTCAAGAGCCCTTGTGAATATTTTTTCAAGATGTAAATAGTGGCCTTCATTTTTTTGAGAAAGTAGTCAAAATCATCTTGATAAATAACCTTTATGATATTAATCAAATTAGAAAATATGACATCCATGGCTCTATGAAATGTTTCTCCAACATTAATTAATCAAAATGAACATAAACATATATTCCCCAAGGAGTTGTAAATGTTGCCTTAAATTTCTCTATCTCCTTGTCTTTCACCTAATTATAACCAGAGAAGCCATCCATCATAAATAGTAACTCGTGGCTAGTAACCTTTCGCAACATTTCTTCCATGTTAGACAGAGGGTAATTATCCTTCAATGAAGACATGATGAGATTTCTAAAATCCACATACAATCATGTCTTCCCATTCTTCTTTCTAACTAGCACCAAATAAGAAATGCAAGAGGAATATTGATTAGTTTTATGATCCCACCATCTCTTAATTTCTTCAAATTTTCTTACATATTTAGTGCCAAAGTTGGTTTCACAAATATTTGTTAGATAGTTCAAATAACCAGAAGACAACTGAGAGGGAGGGGGGTGAATTAGTTGTCACAGATTACCAGAACCATTAGCAATTTAAAATTTAATACCAGAACCCAACACATTAATATCAGAATAGCATATAAACCAATTAAGCATAAACAATAATCATAAAAAAAATACCATCCACATGACACCAATATTTGTATGTGGAAAACCCGGTAAAGGAAAAAACCATGGTGGGAAGCCTACCCACAGTTAGATAATACTTCTACAGTGAGTATGTGAATTACAATGAAGGGGCGTGCACTTTTAGGAAGGCCAATAGCCTATAGCACATTTCTCATCACAAAAGGAGCCTCACTGACTACATAGAAATCCAAACTACAATCCAGAGAAGTGTTGAACTGCAAAAGATAACATCTCCTATGCCTGAGTACAATCCTGGTTAAGCTCAATACCAGAGGAATAAATCCTCTTACATAAACCCAATTCAATATCCAATGATGGACCAACTCCTTTTCCTGAATGATATTACATTATTTGCACATTACATTACTTGACCATGACCTCTAACAATAACCATGATGATCTACAATGAGATCTTAAATCTATATTTATAAAGCCTCGACCATAAACAACCAGGTCGACCACCAGATAATAAACTAATTACATAATTACAAACCATGTCAGCCTTAGACCAAACAAATAATATCAACACATAAGACATCCTAGAAATCCTATCCACACGTTATATTAAAGTCGGTCCATAACCTAGATTAACCGGGACCAAGTATAGGTCCACATGCCACAACAATGATATCCATCTGCCAAGTCTCAAACATGATCACCAACAACATCCTAAAACTCCACCAGAATCTACACCAACACCACTTATTCAATTCATCAAAGATCTCCACCAAAAGCTCTGCCAGTGAAACCCTCGCCGGAACCAAAAACCAATCTTCTAAGAAAGTAGGATATCAACCAATCTCTAGACCAAAACCAACTGACCAAATATGAGCATGAGTATTATGAACAAGCCAATTCCATCACTAGACTATACCAGAGCCTATCGGATCATGTCGGATCCAAGTTAACCTGAAAACACTCAACCTACCGGGACCAAAAGAGTGTTGGTAAAGCATCCAAACAACTAGTGTTGGCATCAATGACAAAACATCAATGCAACACATAATCAATTCCACCAAATGGCCAACAATATCCCCCTTTGGCATTGATGGCAACAGTAGATGTGAAATACATCTAAGTACCAAGACATGCCAAACACGTCTCCCCCAATGGAAGACAACCAACAATTTCCCACAGATAGCTCTGAATATTAATATCTTCCCTTGTGAATAATATCTCTATAAAGCTCTGAATTTCTCTTCCCTTTTCACATCAATATCTCTCTCCCTTTGACATCAATGCCAAAAATCTGACAAAAATATCAATGCAAAAACATAAGCCTCTGCATCACAAAGCTGACTATTCCCCCTGAGCAGTAGCATCCCACATCAGAGCCAGAATGAGTAGTATATTTGATAATGCATGTCAGAATGATGCCAAACCACATCAATCAAGTTTCTACTAGAGGGGTAGAAACTCCCAATCTGTCTCTCAGGTACTCAAATGATTCCTTGGATAAAGTTTTAGTGAAAATATCTGCAATTCGCTCTTTAGTGTTCACATAAACCAGTCTAACTTCATTTGCTTCCACCTTCTCCTTCAAAAAGTTATACTTGATAGATATGTGCTTTGTTTTAGAATGAAATACTATATTCTTTGATATATCAATAGCAACATTATCATAGTGAATAACTACCAGTGCATCACAATCCACCTTTATATCCTTCAACATTTGCTTCATCCATAAAACTTGTGTACAGTTAGTAGCAGTAGCAACATACTCAACTTCAACAGTAGATAAAGAAGTACATGTCTGTTTCTTGCTGACCCATGAAACTAACTTCTTTCCAAGAAAGAAAGCTCCATTGGAAGTACTTTTCCGGTCATCAATATCTCCAGCCCAATCAACATTTGTATATGCACATAAAGTAAAGTTATCATCCTTAGGGTACCCCAAGCCATATTCTGATGTACCTTGCAAGTATCTAAAAATCCTTTTTACCGCCATCTCATGATTTTCTCTAGGATCACTCTAAAATATTAAAACAATACAAACAACATTTATAATGTTAGGCCTAGTCTGAATCAAATAAAGCAAACCTCCAATCATAGATTTGTATCTTGTAGGATTTACCAGTGCAGAAACATCTTTTCTTGTTAATTTCTCACTTGTAACCATAGGAGTACTTACTAGTTTAGAATCTCCCATACCAAATTTCTTCAACAATTCCTTAGCATATTTAGCTTGACAAATAAAAATACCTTTGTCAGTCTGAGTAATCTACAAACCTAAGAAAAATTTCATCTCACCAATCATAGACATCTCAAATTATTTCTCCATATTCTTAGAAAATTCTATGCATAACTTATCTTCACCTCCAAAGATAATGTCATCAAAAAATGCTTCAATAATCAGTATATCATCATCAGTGATATTATAATATAAATTACTATTAGCACCACCCTTAGTAAACCCAATCTTTAAAAGATATTTAACCAACCTTGCATACCAATCTCTAGGTGCTTGTTTCAATCCATACAAAGATTTCCTTAACCTACAAACCATATTTGTATCATCTGATAGTGAAAAAACATTAGGTTTCTCAATATAAAATTCCTCATCAAGATCCCCATTCAAAAATGCACATTTAACATCCATCTGATAAACCTTGTAGTTTTTATAAGCAACACAAGCAAGAAATAATCTTACAGCTTCAATCCTATCTATAGGTGCAAAAGTCTCTCCATATTCAATTCCTTCCTTCTGAGAATATCTTTTACAAACCAATCTAGCCTTATTCCTTATAACTTGACCATCCTCATTTAATTTATTCCTAAAAACCCATTTAGTTCCAATAGCATTCTTATTTTTAGGTCGGGGAACCTAAGTCCATGTGTTATTTTTCTCAATCTGATCTAATTCTTCTTCCATAGCTTTCAACCAATATTCATCTTTACATGACTTAATTACTAATATCGGTTCAACCTGTGAAATTAAACATACCTCATTAGTTGTCAGTTTTCTTCTTGTTATCACTCCATTTCTCTTATCCCCAATGATTCGATCTTTTGAATGATTTAATCTCACATACCTAGGAGTCTTCTGACTCTCTATTCCTCTTCCTTATTCTTCAATTACTGTAGAACTCTCTGATGTTTCCAGAGTAACTAGTTCAACTCTCTGTTCTGGTAAAGGTGCTACTGGTTCAGATATAATCATTTCCACTACCGGTTCCTTCTCATAAACTCTGATTTGACTTTTGTTTAGCTCATCTACTTTCATATTAGCACTCTCCATAGTTCTCTATAATCTCTTGTTATAAAATCTATATGTTTTTCTTTCATTAGAATAACCAAGAAATATTCCTTCATCACATCTAGGATCAAATTTCCCAATAATATCATCTCTCCTGATATAACATTTACCACAAAAAATTCTGAAATACTCTGCTATAGGTGTATTGCCAAACCATAATTCATAAGGTGTCTTACTAGTTTCTCCTTTGTATCTATTGAATGTATAAACCGTTGTGCTCACTACTTCTCTCCAGTAGATATGAGGTAGACCAACTTCCATCATCATTGTTCTAGCAACATTCAAGATAGTTCTATTCTTCCTTTCCACAACACCATTTTGCTGAGGTGTCTCGGGAGTAGAGAATTGTCTTCTTATACCATGCTTGTCACAAAATTTATTAAACTCACAGGATGTGAATTCACCACCATGATCTGATCTCAAACATTTAATCTTCAATCCTATCTCAATTTCCACTTTAGCCTTAAAGATTTCAAACTTTTTAAATGCTTCATATTTTTCTCTCAGAAAAGTAACCCACATCATTCTAGAATAATCATCAATGATTAGCATGAAATATCTATCACCTTGAAAACTTTTAACTCTAGTAGGGCCACAAAAATTAGTATGAATAAGATCAAGAATATCATTTGATTTATCTTGTATACTCCTAAAAGAGGTTCTGACCTATTTACCCATTTGACATTATTTACATACCGGATTATAGGGCTTCATAATCTTAGGTATATCCCTAACTGCCTTAGTTGAACTAATCTTCACAATGCAATCAAAATTCACATGACATAACCTTTATGCCATAGCCAACTCTCATCAATCTGTGTAATCAAACATGTCTTCTCACTGGAGTTCAAATGAAACATATTACCTTTTGTCTGTGTACCGGTTCCAATTTCCAAGCCAGATCTGTTAATGATTTTGCATTTCCCATCCTTGAACTATAATTGAAATCCCTTATCTACCAATTGTCCTACTCTCAAAAGATTATGCCTCAAACCTTCAACATAATATACATTGTCAGTATTGTTCTTACCATCCAATGATATAGTTCCTTTTCCTTTGATCATACATGCCTTTTCATCTCCAAATCTAACTAGACCACCATCAAATTCTGGCAAAGACAGAAACTTTCCTTTGTCTCCAGTCATATGATGTGAGCAACCGCTGTCAATTACCCATTCATCCTTGTCTTCAATTTTAGTAGCAAGTGCATTCTCTTCAGATACATTCTCTTCCAGTGTTGGATCATCTTCCTTGATAGCCAAGAATACCCATTCCTTCCCATTGTCAGATCCATTAGTAGAGTCTTCTGTCGGTTCATCATCTGAATCAGTAATGCCTTCCTCATCTGCTATGTAGCATGATTTGTCTCTATTTTTCTTGTATTTATACTTGTTCCGATATCCAGGGTTAGGCTTAAATGATTTTCTAACTCTTTCTTCAAATCTTGAATTCCTTTCAGGACATCTAGATGCAAAATGACCAATCTTATTACATGTAAAACATTTAAAAGGTGCTTTTCCTTCATACTTACTTCCTACCAGTCCTTTAGGTACTCTTCTAGAAAATAGTGCTTCAAGTTTCTCAAACTCATCATCTTATCTCTTCATATCTTCCAATTCCTTTGCATACAAAGCTTTCCAGTCTTGCTTACTGGTTGTAGATGTAGATGCATAAAAAGCAGGTTCAGACTTCATAGCTCCAGAAGGTCCAAATTGTTCAAGCTCAAAAGCAGATAGTTTCCCAACCAAAGTATCTATGTTGATAGATGTATTAGCCACTATTCTCAACTCATTAATAGAAGTAGCCTTCATTTTGTAATCCAGTGGTAGGGCTCTCAGGACTTTAGAAACAATTTCATCTTCACTCAGAGTTCCACCACAACATTGAATTCCCATAACAATCTCATTTACCTTTTCCATGAATGTAGTAATCCTTTCATCTTCTTACATCTTCAGTTTTTCATATCTCACCCAGTAGCCATCAAGTTTAGCAATTTTCACTGTAGGGTCACCTTTATTAAGAGTCTCCAACTTATCCCATATAGCCTTTCCATATTATTTGTTGGTTAATCCCATTATTTGTTGATCAAAAAGTGCACACAAGAGGGCTTCTCTTGCTCTACAATCATTCTCAAGCTCCTTGTCTAGGTTATCCAGAGGAGGATTTCTAGATCCTGGATTATAGGGTATGATACCATTCTGTGTGATCTCCCAGATCTCCTTGCTAAGACATCTCAGATGAGTCTCCATCTAAATCTTCCATACTGTGTAATTTGTTCCATCAAGCCTTAGAATATCCCTTCAAAAGATAGCTCCATAAGAACTCGATGAACTTGAATTGTTAGTCGCCATAGGATCTTCCTCAAGCGGTTAATCTTTCTACAGAGAGGACCAAAGCTTTGATACCAATTATTAGACAGTTCAAATAACCGGAAGATAACTGAGAGGGAGGGGGGGTGAATCAGTTGTCACAGATTACTAGAACCATTAGCAATTTAAACTTTAATACCGAAACCTAAAACATTAATACCAGAATAACAGATAAACCAATTAAGCATAAACAATAATCACAAAAAAAATACCATCCACATGACACCAAGATTTGTACGTGGAAAACCTGGTAAAGGGAAAAACCATGGTGGGAAGCCTACCCACAGTCAGATAATACTTCTACAGTAAGTATATGAATTACAATGAAGGGGCCTGCACTTGCAAGAAGGCCAACAGCCTAAAGCGCATTGTTCATCACAAAAGGAGCCTCACTGACTACATAGAAATCCAAACTACAATCCACAGAAGTGTTGAACTGCAAAATATAGCATCTCCTATGCCTAAGTATAGTTCTAGTTAAGCTCAATACCAGAGGACTAAC
Organism: Cryptomeria japonica; assembly: GCF_030272615.1. NCBI lineage: Eukaryota > Viridiplantae > Streptophyta > Pinopsida > Cupressales > Cupressaceae > Cryptomeria > Cryptomeria japonica. The sequence goes on from NC_081405.1 coordinate 286,873,590, forward strand.
TCCTTTTCCTGAATGATATTACATTATTTTCACATTACATTCCTTGACCATGACCTCTAACAATAACCATGATGATCTACAATGAGATCTTACATCTATATATACAAACCCTTGACCATAAGCAATCAGGTTGGCCACCAGATAATAAACCAATTACATAATTACAAACCATGTTGGCCTTAGACCAAATAAGTAATATCAACACATAAGACATCCCAGAAAGCCTATCCACACATTATATTAAAGTCAGTCCATAACCTAGATTAATCGGGACCAAGTTTAGGTCCACATGCCACAATAATGATCTCCATCTACCAAGTCTCGAACATGATCACCAACAACATCCTAAAACTCCACTATAAGTTGCACCAACACCACTTATGGAATTAATCAAAGATCTCCACCAAAAGCTTTGTCGATGAAACCCTTGCCGGAAGCAAAAACCAATCTTCTAAGCAAGCAGAATATCAGCCAATATCTAGACCAAAACCAACTAACCAAATATGAGCATGAGTATTATGAACAAGCCAATTCCATCACTAGACTATACCGGAGCCTACCAGATCATGCCAGATCCAAGTTAACTAGAAACCACTCAACCTATCGGGACTAGAAGAGTGTTGGTAAAGCATCCAAATAGCTAGTGTTGGCATGGATGACAAAACATCAATGCAACACATAATCAATTCCACCAAATAGACAACAATATTTTCTTTTATCTTAATGACCTAGCATTTAGTTTGAGAGGGATTTCATGTTGGAACCAATCCTCTGTATAAGCCTTCAAATAATCATAAGACCCTCCATGAAATGTTTGTACTTTCTCAATAATGTAATGATCATTGCTTTGAATTTAGGATCAATCTCTTTCTTGATGTCAAAGTTCTTAGGATCTGAATTAGTGCTTAGGATTACATCCTCTAGGTTCTCTTTATGAACTGGTGTAGGCTTCATAATTTCACTTTAATTATTGTCAAATACCCTCTCCAATTCAAATATATCTTTTGGGTTCTTATTTATTTTCAATTGTATAAACTCATACTCAAAAAAGGTCTTTATACCATCAACTAGCTCCACAAAGGCATTGAAATCAATCTAACGATTTTCATACAAACTATGCATTAGAGAAATTTTAATAGGTCATCTTCATCATTAAAAAAATATTGTTAGAGACAGGATGCCTAGTTTTAAATTATGATTTTGATATCCCTGTCAATGTTTTGATTAATTAAAAACAGGTTTTTGGGAGGAACCCAGAACCTTGATTACATAGAAGGAAAAAGAAAAAGCATTAAAGTGACTAGAAATAATGTACTTGGACACCCATACAAAGATTAGATCCCATAAAAACAAAAAGGGATCACAGACAAAGAAAATAGCACAAGACAACCAAAGGACAACACAAAGACAACACCGAGATAGCACAAAGAAAACACCGAGACAACTAGATATTTCTTATGAGTTCTTCCGCATGAACCACCATTTGCTTCATATTGACCGCAAAGTTCTTCATATCATTGAGCTCTTTTTCCTTAATGCCCACCTATTTCCAGGTGTTGACCCTTGTTCTCTTTTCATGAACCATCTTCTCTGTTTGTTCCTTCTCATCTTCCTTACCTTTGATCTGTTCAAATTTGATTATTAGCATGTTAACATGATCAACAATAGCCTTAAGGATCTAGAAATTTTTGTCAACAATATTTTTCACAGTTAATTCCATCTTATCCACTCTATTGATGAGGTCATTCAAATTAATTCCTAGACCTTTATCATCTCTGATTCCTTCCAGCTCCTTCACCTTCTTTTCCATTTCTAGAATTTTATTGACCATTGCCTCAATAGCTTCAACCTTATTAATGGCCACCATTAATTATTTGACATTTTCAAAAAGAGGCTTCTCACCTATGGTTACCCTTTTCATCATATTGAGATCAGTCTTCAAGTCACCAATTTATTTCGCCAATTTGCTAATGACCTCATAGAAACCCTTGATACTATCATTACCTATGGCACCTTGGCTGACATTTTGATTGCCCTTGTTGTTCTCCTAATCTTCATTCTACATTCTCTGAGTGTTCGGGTTCTCCCCATAGTTAGCTTCCCGCATTTCATCTTCCTCCTTACCCTTGTTCTTGTCCATTTTTTCAACCTCAGAGTCCTCATCAGAAGAGACTATAATCTTCCTTTTCACCTTATTTATCCCCTTATTGGTCTTCTTGCTCCTTTAGGTTTTCTTACCCATCCCCTTTCTTTTCTTACTCATTATGATTTTATCATCAAACAACTCCTCCTTAGAGTCCAAGAGGTCAAAATCCACAGTAGTCCACTTGCTCTTTCCCTTGGTCTTCCCCTTGTTGCTCAAATCTTCAGACCCACCCTTAGTTTTAGAATAAAGATTGAACCCACTATCCTCACTTTCAGTTTCATCATCCCTAATTTGTTTGCCTTTACTGATGGGTTTCTCAATAATTTTCCCTTTCAACATCTTATAAACTAAAACCATTAAACCCTAGTGTAGGGCATGATCTTTTTGAGAATCCTTCTATATTTAACAAATAGTATGATCCATAGAGCATGCAAGATAGTACGAAAAACTAACCTTATCACCATGGCAGAAGTGGTTGAGCAGCACGAAGTGATGCCCATAAGCCCTTCTGAATCTCCCGTCCAGAGTAATGTAGCTGATGGTAGCAAACAGTACAAACCTCCACGGCCTACAAATGCACTTAGGGGAATAGTAGGGATTGTTTGCCTTAACCAATTTTCTTCTTTCTCCATTTGTGATAGGAAACCTATCCACGGCCTTGTCAGACACACTTCTATCTCTATATAATTCCATACCATCTTTCACCATACCCATAGCTTCCACAATGACATCCTCATCCACTTGCATCATTTGGGTGCCAACAAGAATCTTACCACTCTTCCAATTTTTTATGAAGTGCTTCATGACAGTAGGGTCTTTGCCACAAATCCTTTCCATGAAAACATTCAAACCTCCATCTTGAAGAATCTCCCAAACATTTTTTTTTTCTTCCAATCTGAGCAAGAAGCCGGTTCAAACCTCTTTTTATTGCCCCCCATTTTATCCTTGAATTCCCAGTTCTTCCTTATCATGGCTCTGTTATTTTCTCTGTGAGCTCCGTGGAAAAACCTCTTAATTTATTTGTTTTTTTATAGAGCCACCCATAATATGTGCCAAATAAATATGATATGATAGATCAAACAAGCCTCACCGCCATTGTGATCAATCCTAGACAAGTGAGAATAAAGCATTAGAGATTATGATTAGTGAAGACATGCTGTTTCATCTAGATCTGATCTAGTTCAAGCAATGACTTCACCTCACACTTGAGATTACTCTCACTATAAAGGGTAATAATTTTGTTAGAGTAACAAGCCAGTTTGGCATCCTAGTCAGTACATTTGTTAGCTTCTCTATAAGCATGTGTAAAAATACATATTTCAAAGGTTTTACTTATATCCTTCGCAGTTTCAATGGCATTATGAATAGACCAAGAAGGAGGGAAAACATTATTCAAGTAGTTAATAATGTTTAGAGAATCTCCTTCAACCCACACTTTTGTGTAGTTTGAATCTTTAGAAAGAAGCAACCCTTGATAAGCAGCAATGGCCTCCTCAACATGATTGGTTTGGTGACCTATATGAATACATTTAATAGCTTTACATATTCCCCCTTCATCTCTTAATACCACACCACACCCTGCCTTACCAGGATTACCCTTGGAAGCACCATCAAAATTTATTTTCATCCATCCTTGAGGGGGCCTTTCCCATCTCACCCCGTCTCTAGTATTAGCATGTGCGGTTTCACTCTCCTTTAATCTCTAATTCTTAAAAATGATGGTATCCCCTTGATCTTTAGGATTCATTATTCCACCTGTTATGTAGAGGTTCTCCACCATATTTCTTTTAATTTTCTCAAAAATAATTTGGGCTTTTGATGCCTTATCTCAGAACACTCTATCATTTCTTTCTTTCCATATTCCCCAACAAATATGAGGTAAAGCAAATTTCCATAGCAGATTAACTGAATTATTCCTAGAGGGGTGGAGCCAGGAATTGAAGACATCTTGGAAAGCTTCAAGGAAAACCCAACTGATATTGAAATTGTCCAAGCATCTGGCCCAAATATCCATAGAGAAAGGACAATGGATAAACATGTGATTAATGGTTTCCTCATTTTGCATACAAAGATGACAAATACTAGGCAAACAAAAGCTTCTTGTTTTGAGATTGTCGGTCATCAGAATCTTGTTTTGTAGAATAGTCCAAAAAAGAATATTAATTTTGGGAATAAGACCTTTCACCCAAGCCTTAGCCCAACAAGGGCTTTCCTGACTAGAAACTTGCTGGAAATAAAGAGAGGAGATAGAAAATTTACCATCAGCAGTGAGTTTCTAGATAAGTTGATCCTCATCATCAATCACCACCATAGAACTTATTATTTTATTCAGATGCTCAAGAGAAGGATCAACAATGAATAGGTCCTTCCAGTGACCTAAATTCTAGTAGTCAGCCATAGTGGTACCAAATTTTTCCTTACACTGATCCTTCAACTTGCCCCAATTAGGATTGTCACTAATGGGAGAGTCTAACAACCAAGTGTCTTCCCAAAATTTGATAAAATTTCCCCTCCCCACCTTCCATTTCACTCCTTTGAATATTATGTCTCTAGTTCTAGTGACATTTTTCCAGATGTTGGATCCAATCAGAATATCTTCAGCCTTCAGGAAACTATGAAGGGTTGGAAGTTGTCTTTTGTACTTATTATCCCATATCACTTTCCACTCTCCCTCAGTATTATAACCTCTCCATATCTGCTTAGCCATGAGAAACTCATTCATATCCCTGATTCTTCTAAGACCAAGTCCACCTTTTCTTATAGGTTTGCACACCTTATCCCATGCAATCAAATTCATTCTCTTCTTTTCCTCAACCCCAGTCCAAAGAAAGGGTCTTTGGATTTTTTCAATAGCCTCTACAAACTTAACAGGAATTCTAAAAAGTCTAATGGCATAAAGAGGGATACTTTGGAGGGTAGATTTCAGAAGCTGGACCTTTCCTGCTTGACTGAGCAAAGAGCCTTTCCATCTAGCTAACTTCTTATGAACTTTATCCACCAGAGCACCCCAAAAGGTATCAAGAGGAACTTGACATAAAGGGAGCCCAAGATAGGATGCAGGGAGATTTCCAATTTGGCTACCCAAAATAGCACTGATCTTTGTTTGTCTTCTCTCTGGAGTATTTATGAAATAAACAAAAATTTTAGACCAATTAATCAGTTGACCAGTTGCACTCCCATATCTATCCAAAGCTTTCTTTAGGCTTCTAGAATCTTTCACAGAAGAATTACCCATAATAATTGAATCATCCACAAATTGCTGATGAGAGCACACTTGGTCTACAGATGAAGGTTTAAGCCCTCTAAACTCTCCCTTCTCAACAAGATTTCCAATAAGTCTTCCCAAGCATTACGCCACAATTATAAAAAGAATAGGGGAAAGAGGATCCCCCTGTCTCCCCTGGAGGACTTGAAAAATGGAGAGGGAGACCCATTGACCAACACAGAGAAAGAAGTAGAGGAAACCAATTGTATAATAAGACAGATGATTCTTGAACAAAATCCAAAGGCAACTTTAGATAAATCAAGCTTCAGAAGAAAACCTTCTTTTTTAGCCCTAGAAAGAGAGTGAATGTTCTCATGAACCGTGATAATCGAGTCCAAAATTTTCCTCCCAAGGACAAACCCACTTTTTTGGGGAGATATGATCAAGGGGAGCAAAGTCAGAATTCTAGAGGTCAAGACTTTAGAGATGATCTTGTACATGGAGTTACATAGACTTATGGGTCTAAAAAGATCCATGGAGTCAGCCCCCATCTTCTTAGGAATAAGAGCAATGAAATTACCATTCAATTCTTTTAGAATTCTCCTAGCACCAAAGAATTCTTTCACCACACTGGACACCTCCCTTCCAACAATATGCCAATACGTTTGAAAAAAAACATAGGGTAGCCATCCGGGCCCGGGGCCATATTACCATCAAAAGAATTAACAACCTTCAAAATCTAATCATTAGAAGGGATAGAAGTAATATAGGAATTTTGGTCAGCATCCAAGATAGAAGCAATGCAATCCAAAAGATCCCTTTGAGCTTGAGGGTCTAGATTCTGATCCTTAGTCAAAAGATTGGAGAAAAACTCCATAGCAACTTTCCTCATGGAATCTTCATTATCAATAATTTTTCCATTGACTTTAAGTTGAGAAATCCTATTGATTTCCTTGTGTTTCAAAGTGGACATGAAAGTATTTGGTATTTCTATCCCCCTCCTTCAACCATACATTTCATGATCTCTGTTTCCAAAAGGTTTCTTCTTTAGCTATGATATCATGATATTTCATCAGAATCTCATCTTTAGCCTCTCTAGAGACATTGTTGTAGCCATTATTATGAATCTCATCTTGGATATCTTTCAGATCTAAGAGAGTGGCAACTTTGGACACAAAAATGTTCCCAAAGGATTCCTTATTCCACCTTTTAACATTGTCTTTCACAAACTTCAACTTTTTAACCACCTTATACATAGCATTTCCTTCAACTCTAACCTGCCACCATTCCTTTATTTTCCTTTCAAGGTCTAGGTGTTTGGTCCATATTCTTTCAAATCTTTAAGGGAAATGGCTCCTTCCCTACCTGGGGTTAGCATTAAAATATATAGGATAATGATCCAACCCAACCCTGATATGAGCATATAAGGAACAAAAGTAGGAGTTAAACCAATCATGAGAAATTAAAGCTCTATCAAGCCTAACCTAAATTAAGTCTTCTCCACTCCTTTTGTTGGTCCATGTGTATTTAACCCCTTGCAAGTCCAGATCATGGAAAGCATGGTTGATAATGAACTCCATCAAGTCCAATTTGTTGTCTAGATTGGTTTGGCTTCCTCCCTTCTTCTCATTTTCTCTTAGAGGGGTATTGAAATCCCCCATAATAATCCAGCAATCTTCAACAAACTTACTTCTAATTGAGGATAGGTTCTTCTAGAAAACACTTCTGCCAGCTTTAGTGTTAGGGGCATACACATTGTTCAAGACCCATGAGGTACCTTCTTTCAAATGATTAAATCTAATACAAGCCATATTGTTATTTTGAATCAACACCTCACCCTTTACATTATTCTTATTCTAGAAAGTAGCAATACCCCCAGGAGCCCCTTCAGAGCTACTACCACTAACTCCCCCATTACTAAACAATTTTACATTCAACCTTTTCCCTATACATTTTAGTTTCCTAAATCATAGCAACATCCGAGTTTTTGTCTCTACTCATATTTTTAATAAAGTCTTGTTTATGAGGATTATTCAATCCTCAAATATTCTAGGAGATGATTTTTTAGAGATACTTGCTTCAAAGATGGTTCTTTGAGTACCATGCACTAGATTCTTACTGGCTTCCATGGCTCTCTTCTTTGCATTATAATGTCTTCTAGGTGATGTGTGTTGAGCCCCCACATCCCCTAATCTAATTCTGGTGTTTCTGGTAGTTGGATGGTTGTTATTATTATTATTATTATTATTATTATTATTTTATTCTTGCCTTTTCTATTTTCCTCCAATGTTTCAACCTCTTCCTGATTTATCCCACTCTTTCTCAGGGCCTTGTCTATGTCTTCTTTATTTCCCCATATTGGAGCATTTTCCTCTGGCAAAGTCGACTTGACTTGAGTTGGAGAAGCCAGTGATATCTCTGAAAGTCCTTGCTCAAGAACATTATCATGTTGAGCATCTTGAAACTAGCTTACTCCATTTTCAGATTGTGAAGAGTTAGGAACATCTTCTTTCTCCTTATTGTCTGTAGTTTGATTGTCTCCTTTATCCATCTAATTACTTTTCAATTTTTCACTCTCAGCTATATATCCTGATCTACTGTGTCCTTTTGGTCACTTAGGTTGTTCTTCTCACCATCATTAGATTCCTCTCTACTTTTCTCCTGTTCATTTTCCTGTTGGGAAATATTATCTTCCATTCTATCCACCGTCTCACTTCATGTTTCCCTAGTTGATTCCTCCTAATTTCTTCCCATCTAGGATTGTTTCTCCTGATCTGGACCTTCAAAAGGAGGAACTTTCAAAGGTTTTTCTATTTTTTTATCTAGGTTCATTTCCACCTTTTTCCAGATCCTTGTTTGGGCACATTTTAGCCTAGTGTCCCACTCTTTTACAGTGAAAACAGATGAAGGGGATAGTTTCATAAGCAATCTTTTGCATCCATTTACCAAGTTTTGAGTCTATCTCTATTTCCTGTGGCATATCCATGTCAGGTCCTACCCCTACACAAATTATGGAATAAATGAGTCTTCTTCTGGACACTATCACCAGGTCAATGGAAAGAAGCTCCCCGAAAGCATTAGCTATCCCATCAAACACATCTTCCTCCCAGTACTCCATTGGAAGACCTGGAAGCTTAATCCAAACAAGCACTTGGACCATGAACTCTTCATCCTAACCTGAGTTAGGGTACCATTTCTGAATATACATTATGTATTTACCTATCATCCAGGTTCCATTATAGAGGATCTGTCTGCGATCTTCTTCACATGAAAAGGAAAAGGAGATACATCCTTTATTCATAGCTACTACATCCACCTGACCTTTTAGATTTCATTTTCTCTTCACGAATCCTCAAACAACCTCAATTTTAGGTCTCACCCCAAAGAATTTGCCTATCAAGGTGCTTTCCATCCGAGCAATATTATGATCTATTATTTGATCGGGAATGGAAATGGCATACTTTCACTTTGAAATATTTGATATATTCTCAACATGAGGCAAAGTTGACTTACCTTTAAGTTTGATTCCACATAGAGAAGACCATTTACCAATCTTCTCAAGCCTAGGTTCACATGATTTGGGACCCCCATCTGGGTCCCCCGAGTCCAAAGGATCATTGAGTTTCAAACTTTCTAGTCCCTCCCCCTCCAAAGAGTCAGATAATTCGCCTGCTACCTATTGTCCTGATGTTTCTCCAAGTCTCCTGCCCAAAACATTTGAATTTTGGGCCTGACCATTCCCCTTGTCCTCTCCGCTCCACTCTCCTCCGCTCCACTCCATTCAACCTATTATCCCTGTCAATGTTATATAATTACTCTTCAAAGAATTATTTTCCAAAAATTCTTCCATAATGTTCTTTGATCTCTTCACCAAGTCTATAGAGAAGCATTAAAAATATCTAGTTACTCTCATAATGTAAATTTATACTTCTTAAGACATTTATTATGTTTTGAATAATATTTATATCTAACTTGTGTTACAACAATTAGTTTAAAATATATAACAACTTTCAACAACTTAATCCAATGTTCCACAACAAGATTGAGGTCCAACAATAGTGCCTCATACTCAACTATATTGTTTGTGCACTTAAAATACAAGAAGGAAGAATAATTGTATGTTTTTCCACTTTATGCAATGAAAATTACACCAAATTGTGATCCCTCCTTTGAGAAAGCTCCATCAAAATATGTTTTCCATAAACCATTTTTATCACCATGCACCTCATTAGTGATTGGTTCAATACTTTCTAATAATGATTGTGTAGCTTCAACCCTAATGTTTTCCATATCTACATCACAAAAATAAATCTCTTGGTTTTATATTTATCCTAAATTATTTCCCCTTGAAAGGAATGGTAGCATAAGAAAAATCTAATTCCACATTACCACCAACAACTTATGTCCATTGTCTTTATAAGACCATTCCATATTGTGGGGGAATGTCAACAATTGTGACATCCATCTTGCAAACAACTTATGGGAAAGTTGCCAATTCTAATTCTATAGTCTTCATTATGTCAATTATAAGGAAAACCTTATTATCCATATCATAACATTTACCATAGGTAGTATCAACCCACATTTTTAGTGCCTTCATGAATCCTAATGACATAATGTTTAGTGTAGCTCTTGAGTCAGTCATATAGTTTTTCACTAATTTATTATTAATGAATAGAGTGACATAGAATTGATCTATTTGGGAAGGAAATATTATTATTATTCATAAATAGACTATAGGGTTCTTCATGATATCAGAACTTGCATCATTAATATTTTTATTTAGCTTTTCAAATGAACTCACTTTCTTTTGATCCTCTAATGGTGTCTTCAAAATATTTCCTATTAAATACATAGAAATATTCTTATGATCCTCTATCTCAATCATTTTAATCAAAGGAATTGACATCTTAATCTGAGACAATGTTTGTGCCATATCAAAAGAAGGTATGTTTGGAATACATGGAGTGTAGTACCCCTTCTCGATCAGACTTATTAGACTGATTTTATGTTGCAGTGTACTATTTAGTTGAGACTTTATTGCTCAATATTTTGCAGACGTATTGGATATTATTTCCTGTTTATCTGGATGTTAGATGCATGAGTTATTTTCAGTATTTCAGTACTGGTGATTTCTAGTATTTCATGGATTATTGCTTTGTACTGACATCTTACTTTATCTAGGCGATTTGTCATATATATGTTGCGTGTCTGCAATTGTATTGGATGCAAGGGGATGATTTTCCTTCACTCATTTCGATGAGACAGGGAACGCCGCGATTCTCCTTCATCGGTGTGCGTGCCGTGTATTCTATATTTATATGCATGCATGTGTGATTCGATGATGCAGGATATTGCAGGTACAAGTATCGGGTAGGTACGGGGTATCGTCTCCACCTGGCTTCACAGGTCTGAGCGTGCCTTATATGTCCGACGGGAGTGGAGGAGATAGCTATTGACCCTAGTCCTTACCCTCAGTCTACTCTTGTGAGTGTCGTCAGTCGGTCGTCCATCCCTTTGGTTTGAATTTCGAGTCTTTTTGCTTTTCCTCGATTTGCATGCCATAGTGGTTCGGTTATTTATTTAAGTTTAAGTTGTCATTCTTTGTTGGTATAAGCAATTTATTCATTATTATGCCTTTATGCCTTGAACCAAGCTTAATTGATTAATTTATTAGATTTAAATCTATAGTTGTTTATTTTGGAAAAGCAATCATGTCTAAATCCAATGGAAGAAGTAAAATAAATAAAGTTAATTGCTTTTAATAAATACAAATAAAGCTAACTTATTGTTTTCCATCTTAGTTGAAAAGTTGATTTAATTGCTAATATGAGAAAAGTAATTTTCAAAAAAGGGAATTTCCAATTATTTTATAGGAATATGAAAAAGAAAAAAAAAGTCAATTGTTTTATTTTAATGTTTTTAAATAGAAAAGTATTTCAACCTAGAAAATTAGGTTAAAACATTGTTTTACTATTTTACCTTGGAGAAGATTTTGGGAGGATATGCTTGTTTGGAGGAGAAAAACAAATTCTGGAAAAATTTCTGGAAAGGAGGATTTGGGTTTTGAATTAGCTTGGAATTCTGCTGAAGCACACAACTTCTTCTTGGGAACTCCAGAGGTTGGTTGAATCCTTCTTGTCTATTTTTAAAAATCCATGCTTTCTTCCAATTCTCTGTTTATTGTTTAAAGCTTGGTTTATGAGTTTTGGGTGTTGAGTCTTTGCTTGCCATGAGATTATTGAAGAAGAATTCCATCAATTTTGTTACCAAATTTCAAACTCAAACTCTCTCCAAGTAATTTCATAATTTAATTTATGCTCTTCATTTTTGCTTGTGCAAGAAATTCATGGCTTTTGCTGTTTGTAGTTGGAATTATTGTTTTGGGTTTTAGTAGTGTTATGCTGGCAAAATTTTGCCAAGCATTTATAAAATAGTTCTTCCTGGTAATTTTCAGTTTAAAAATAATAATTATGAGTTAAATTTCTCTTGTCCATTCTTGTTTGGAGCAAAGAAATTCAATTGGGGATTAGAGATCAAGTTTATTCCCATTCAATTTAATTTTATGAATGAATTGGGCTGATTTGGGGAAATCTTTATTGCCTCTGTTTTGTCTCAGAAGTTTTCTTGCTTGTAAAAATTTTATTACCAGTGACTTCTCTAATATATCTATTTGTTGAATGTTTGTTTGAAAAAAAAAAAAGGAATTGGCTGGGGAAGTTATTTGTTATTTGTTTTTAACAGAGATTTCATCTCTTATCTCTGTTTGATATTTTTTTGTCTCAGACGTTTTGTATTAAAAAAAAAACAGAATTTAAAATTATTAAAACAAATTTTTTTTTTATTAGTTTGGGATTGGGGGCGGTGGCGGGGAGCTGGGCTCAACCCAGCCCATGCACCCCCTCTCCCTGCAGCAGGCGCTGCTTCCCCAGCTTGGGGTTAGCAGCAGCGCTGCTTCCCCAAGTCTGAGGATGCAGCAAGCGCTGCTTCCTCATACTTGGGGATAGCAGCACTGCTGCCGTGGGAGCCTTGGGCCCCACGTGGTAGGTTTTTAGCTTTTTTTTATATTTTTTTTTAGTTTTAAAAAAATATAATCAATAAAGTTTTTTTTTAATAATAAATAATAATATATTGTTATTTAAACAGTAATAATAATATTGTTATTATTTAATATTAAATAATAATATTAAGTTAATTGATAGTTATAAGACATTAAGGTTAATTAATAATTCTTTTTTTTAGTGATTAAATTTATTTTCGTTGTATTTTGGAAAATATATAAATGATATGGAAGTGATTATTAATTTTTGGAATTATTTTATATTAGCCTATATATAAATCTGTTTTATTTGATTTAAATGTTGACTTGGTTATAGTCGAATTGGGTAAATTGTAATTTTATCATCATCAACTGGTTGGGGGTTTAGAATCGTAAATGTGGTTCCAATTCAACCTTATTAGACATGTGACTTCATCATTTCTTTATGTTAAATAGATGCGAGTTCTTTAATTCCAGAAATCCTTATTGCGAGCATCTTATGTTGTTGACTGCTTAAAAGAAAGATTGCTTGTGTAGGATCTTGTGTTTTATTAATTGCAGTCTAGTTGTTTAAATGTCGTTGCATTATGGTTAAGATTGTCATTATGTCGTTGATGTTACCCTTGGTCAGGTGTCGATGTTTAAACCTTGAGGATGTGAGCCATCATGTGTTATGTCCCTAATGGTCAACCCTGGGTTTGTGATTGTGAGTCCTTCACCTGTGTTATGTCTGGATTATTTATGGTTGTCAGCCCCACCATAGAGTTCTCATAGAGAGTCTTATCCAGTTAGTGTCCTAGTAGAGAGAGTGGCTTTCGGGCGGGGGCCGCACCCGAAGTGGATGGCAGGATAACCCCTCGAAAGTCAGTTATTAAGTGATAACCTAATAATTTGATTAGGGGTTGGGTAGTTATTAATTTAATTAAGATAATGTACCCCGTACATGGTTGAGTGCTTGTATAGGCTCAAGGTGTTTGGGAAGGCCTGGAATGGCAAACCTACCACCTTGTCCTCATGAAAGGATGGTAGGGTCCGCATGATGCTTAGATGGAGCCGGGGGTTCAGGAGAGGTTACCAGGATAACCCAAGATGGGGGCCGGGACCTATGGAGACCTACCTAGGGTAACCATCTTAAGCCATGTGATGACACTCTCTCTTTAGGGTCGCTAGTGTTTGTGAGTTGAGTCACTTGTGTACTGCGGAGTCATGTGAACTGTTGTACTTATCTTGCTTGCTTGAGGGTCTTCTGCTATCTCCTAGCACGGTGGGGTGGTTCCATTATGGGATCACATGGTCGGGTGGTAGTGCCACTTCCCATCGGATATCTTGTTCCTACCTTCTTGCGAGGATTGGCTTCGTCAGTGTATCTTGGTTCTTGCTTTGTGTGGCAACTCATGTTCTTGATATTGTACCATTGAGGCCCGTGTGGTCATTGTATCAGCATCTTTGTAACCTTTGTACTTTATTGTTCTATGGAAGCCATGTAATTTACGAAATGTTGTAATTTAAGTTCATGGGATATATGTTGTTTCTATCATCTTTCATCTTATGTATAAATGAATCATTGGAAGTATATATGTTGTAATTCTTTAAATCTATCTTTTGGAGATCAATTTATAAATTTGAGTTATCTAATCGTAATTGGCTTTCCCTATTTTAGATGGATAATTGGATTAATATTGTGATGAAGTTTTCATTAGAAGTAATCTTCATTGGTAACCCTTTAGGATGTCAATGATAGTCTTCCGCTTATGTTATTATGGTGCAAAGTTATGTGTAATTCACTTATTCTTTTAAAAAAAAAAAAAAATTCTCCCTTTTGTTGCCTTGTAGTGTTGCAATCCTTTAGGGTTCCTGGCGGGGCATTACATGGAGCAATGAGCTTACTTACCTCACTTTTGGGATTTTTTTCTTTCTCATTGGATACTTGAAGCTTTGGCAAACTATTTATAGGAGCTTCTTTATCAACCTTTCTAGCTTTTGTAAAGGTTTTAGGAACATTGAATTGAACCTTTTAAAAATTTAACATCCTGCCATTAACTTCAACTTTTGGGAGTTGTGGAGGAAGTTTATTTGTCGTCTATGTTTCCTTTATAAAATGACTAGGTACCAAGTTTATCTTAGTTCATATTTATAGTTCTATTTATCAAATTATAGTTACTCCTAGCTTGAGCAACAACAACAATTGTGAGAGATCTAATCTCTTCCTCTGAAGGTCTTCTTTAATTGGCATCCTTCTTCTTTAAATTTGTAACATTAATAGTTGGACATCTTCTAATATTACCTTCATCATCCAAAAAAATATTTCTTGTTGGTGTCCCTATCAAACATGCCTTTGATTATTCACATAAAAATCACTTTAATCCTCCTCATATGAGGCATAATCATTATTAACCACATATGGCTTTATTGAAAGAAAGTTAATGGTATTTCCTTCTTCAAAATGTTATCCACTATACACACCATAGGCCACATCAGACTCCTAAATTGATTGAGATTTAAACCATTCTGAAATGGAGACAATGGTAATTGGCATGCCATACACCATGGGGTATCCTCAAATACAATGACAGTGGGCCTCTTCAAAGGATTTGGTGTCTCCTTGCTAGAAGAAACCTTATGATTATTGCTTCCTAGCTTTCCATCATTCCAATTAGTATTGTATGGAATATCATGTAACCTAGGACTATCATGCCTTTGGTAATTAGGTTTTTTATGGGAAAGACCCTTTTCATTCTTGGCCACCTTGTAGCTCAAATATTTCAATGCACTCATGACCTTATCAAATTTTTCCTCCTATTTAGGCTACTTATTTTTATATTCCTTTAGATTTTACAATATTTTGACATCATCTCTCTTACCCACATTACCAAAAAAAATTCTATTATTTTCAATATTTGAAACAACCTTAAAAGAACCTATAAGCGTTTGGGGTTTTTGGGTCCTCATTTCATATCACATCTTGTAATCAAATACATATATAAAAGACTGAACATGTAGATGTTGGTCATTTGGAGGAATTGATTATGTGTTGCATTGATGGTAACACTAGCAACACTAGCTGCTTGGATTTCTACTAGTATCTAGCTTGATGGCAACACTGACAACACTAGCTGCTTTGGTTGTTTACTGGTATCTGGTTGGTCTCGATAGGTTGCTTGGTTTCTAGTTGGATTAGATCATGATGATCCAATATGCTCTAGTATGTTTTGGTATATGGAATTGGCTTATTCATGCTACTCAGATTCATGTTTAGTCAGTTGGTTTTGATCTCGTGATCGGATGCTATCCTGTATACTGGCAAGCTCGGTTTGTTGTTTCGATGAGAGTTTCATCGACAGAGCTTTGTTGAATATATTTGATGTTATGCATAAGTGTTGTTGGTGCAGCTTCTAGTGGAGATTTAGAATGTTAATGGTGATCATGTTCAAGACCTGGTTGATTGGGATCATTGCAAGTGTGTGTGGACCTAAATTGGGTCTGGTACTATCTAGGTTATGGATTGGTTTTGTAACATGTTGGAGGATGTTCTTGATGCATTACCGGCAAAATTTAAGGATTGGTTTACATTTTTTTTGGCCTCAGACGACATGGTTGATCATTTGATTATGGGTTTAAGCTATGAATTTATTGTATTATCTTTTAGGTGGCTGACCTAATTGTTTAGGTCCCGGGTTGGTATATATATGTTGTAAGATCTCTTTATAGATCATGGTAGAAAATGGGAGATCATGTATGGTATGGGATTATGCGAATAATATTACAGAGGACTTGGTTGATCATAGGTGATCAAACTAGGATTGTGGAAGAGGTTTTAGGCCTCCGGTATTGAGCTTAACCGAAACTGTACTCAGGAATGGGAGATGCTATACTTGCAGTTCAATCTCTATTTTGGATTGTTGTCCAATTTTTTATGTAGTCAGTGAGACTCCTTTTGTGATGAGCAGTGTGCTCTAGGCTGTTGGCCTTCATACATATGTAGGCCCCTTATTGTAATATGTATTCATATGATCAGTGGATAGATATTGTGGGTCTCCAATCCCATCGTGGTTTTTCCTCTTTGAATTTTTCCATGTATAAATGTATGGTGTTATGGTGTTCATCTTTGTGATTACATTGCTGCTTATTGTTATATGCTTTTATGTTTATTGGTTGATAAGTTGTTGTATTAATAAGGTTAAATTTCTCCATTCTGGTAGAACATTGATTCACCGCCCTCTCTCCATGTTCTTGGTTTCCAACAATTAGTATCAGAGCCTAGTGCCTTAGAGGAAGTCTAACAGCTTGAGAAAGATCCTATTTCTAGAATCTATGGAGATCAATTTAAAGAAGGAACTTCAAATAGCTCTTGAAGACTATGATATTGAAAGATTGAGGAACATGAAGATTTAAGATGAGTTGAGATCTACGAAGGAATTCATTTTTACCTTGCAGGAGAGGTTATCAACTGCTCAAACTAAAAGGAAGGAAATTGTACAAAATCAAGATGATGAAGAGAAGAATGCCCTTAAGGGACAATGTCAAAAGCTGAGTCAAGAGAATATCATTATGAAGAATTAAATGCAAGCCCTAACTATGAGGATGTCAAAGGAGATTGAAGACCAAAAGAAGAAGGAAGAAAATCTTGCTATATCTCTGAAAGACAGATCTAAGGAATGCATTAGGTTGGTTTATGAGAATGATATGTTGAGAACTGAATTGATGCAATCACAGAACAATGAGTAGGAATTGGAAACAATGGTAACAATCCTAAGAGATGATCTGACTATTGCAAGTGAATACAAAGATAAGTTCAAGGTTAGTTCTTCTAAGCTTGATGAATTATTGAAGGATCGGAGGGATACTGAAGACACTAGAGGTCTTGGATTTGAGCATGGAGAGAGCTTCGGTACTACAAATGAAGATCAGAAGGTCAACCGAAATAAGAGGTCTCTGGTAAGGCAACTCGATGCATATAAATTTAATGGTAGATGCTTTGTTTGTAATATATTTGGTCATATGGCTAGGCATTGTAGAAATAGAGCAAATCAGAATAATAATATAGTTCCTGGTGTATGTTCAAATTGTAAGAAGTATGGTCATAGGACAAAATATTACAAAATGAATGTAAAATATCATGCATGTGGAAAGTTTTGACATATGGCTAATCAATGTAGGTAACGGAATAGTCAAGGTTACAGTAAGGCAATTCAAAAGAACAATGTCACAAGTTATGCATGCAACAAAGTGGGACATATTTCTAAATTTTGCAAAAGCAAGGATCCACCGGCAGGAAGTGATAAACCTAATGAGAAGGGAAAGCAAAAGATTGATGACAATCGAAAGGAGCATGAGAAGAAGCGGGTTATGAATTCTGAGGCTCAACTAGTAGAATCAATTGCCCCAGATGTTCATTTGGTTGAAGGATATAACCCAGTTACTCAATCGTTAGAGAAGATTGTTCTTACACCGACAAGAAACTCATTCGATAACTAAGGCATTCCCCTTAGGGGGAGGCAAATTGATGACAAATCTTGTATTGCCCCTAGTAGTGGTCTGAAAGCCTGCTTCAGATCTTTGGAAATTAGTTTGGAGGTTAACTAGGAAAGATTTGTTGGATCTTGGATCTAGTTTGGTTTATCGATAAGTCACTTTATGAGTTATGGTTTGGTCATACATCTACAGTTAAATATTTTAGAATATTTGGTAGTAAATGTTATATCAAGAGATGATTTCATTGGAAAATTTGATCCTAGATGTGATGGAGGAATATTTCTTGGTTATTCTAATGAAAGAAAATCATAAAGATGTTATAACAAGAGATTGCAGAGAATTGTAGAGAGTGCTAATGTCAAGGTGGATGAGCTGAATGAAAGTCAAATCGGAGTTTAGAGCGAGAACCACCAGTGGAAATGATCATAACTGAACCGGTAACACCTTTACCGAAATAGAATGTTGAACTAGTTACTCCGACAGTATCAGAAAATTTTATAGTAACTGAAGAACGCGAAAGAGGAACAAAGAGTCAGAAGACTCCTAGGTATGTAAGGATGAATCATTCAGAAGATCAGATAATTGGACAAGAAGAAGGTTGGCAACTGATGAGGTATTCTTAGCTTCTTTTACCGGGATCAATTATTGAAGATTTTAAGAATGAATGTTGGATGAAAGCTAAGGAAGAGCATTTGGATAAGTTAGATAAGGAAAACACATGGACTTGGATGTTATTGGAACTTGGCTTGATTGGTTTGCAATGGATATTTTTAGAAGGAAGGAATTGATTATGTTGAATCCTTGCTCTGGTAGCTAGGATTGTTAGATGTTTTAAAGGATTATCGGGTATGGTTTTTGTTTTGTGATGACTTTACACTTTAAGAATGTTCAAATGTGGATTGGTTAGAGATACAGGTAACCAGATAGGCTCATCCGGTGAAGCTTTCTTTCTTAGAAAGAAACTTATTTCATGGATCAACAAGGAATAGTCATGTACTTCTTTATCTACTGTTGAAGATAAGTATGTTGTTGCTGCTACTAATTGTATACAAGTTCTATGGATGAAGAAAATGTTGAAGGATATAAAGCTAGATTGTAATGTACTGGTAGTTATTCACTGTAATAACTCTACTACTATTGTCATCCGATATTTCTATCAAGTATAATTTTCTGGAGTTGGTGGGAGCAAATGAAGCTAGATTGGCTTTAGGGAATCATTTGAGAATTTGAATGACAAGTTGAGGTTTTCTACTCCTCCAATATTTGATATCAGTCCAGTATGCATTATGAAAGATATTATTTATTCTAGATTGATGTGGGGATGCTACTGCTCAGGGGGAGTAGATAGTCTTATGATTCAATGGTTTATGATTTTGCTTTGATATTTATATCAGATTTATGGCATTGATGTCAAAGGAGGAGAGATATTCATGTAAAAAACATAAGGAGTTATATACATTAGGGGGAGAGATACTTATGTGTAGAACAAAGCTTAACATAGATATCAGTCTAAGGGGGAGATTATTGGAGGAACAAAATTTCAGATTGGTTGTATCCCATTGGGGGAGTTTGGTTCAGATCTATGGATGGTTATTTGGTACAAATATTTTGTTTAGAACTTCATTGTCATATCATGTTGTGGGAGATTGTTGGCTGTCTTTCATTGGGGGAGACTTGTTTGGCATTTCTTGGCACTTGGAAGTTTTTCACATCTAGTGTTGCCATCAATACCAAAGGGGGATATTGTTGGAAATTTGGAAGAATTGATTATGTGTTGCATTGATGTTTGTCATTGATGGGAACATTGGTAACACTAGCTTCTTTGGCTATTTACCAGTATTTGTCTTGATGGAAACACCGACAACACTAGCTACTTTGGTTGTTTACTGATATCTAGTTGGTCTCGGTAGGTTGCTTGGTTTCTGGTTGGATTAGATCATGATGATCTGGTATGCTCCAGTATGTTTTGATATATAGAATTGGATTATTTATGCTACTCAGATTCATGTTCAGTCAGTTGGTTTTGATCTGATGATTGGATGCTATCCTGTATGCTGGAAAGCTTGGTTTGTTGTTTCGGTGAGGGTTTCACCGACAGAGGTTTGTTAAAGATCTTTGATGTTATGAATAAGTGGTGTTGGTGTGGCTTCTAGTGGAGATTCAGGATGCTAATGGTGATCATGTTCGAGACTTGGTTGATTGGGATCATTACTTTAGCATGTGTGGACCTAAATTGGGTTCGATACTATCTAGGTTATGGACAGGTTTCTGTAACGTGTTGGAGGATGTTCCTGATATGTTATCGACAAGATTTAAGGATTGGTTTACATTGTTTTTGGCCTAAGATGACTTGGTTGATCATTTGATTATGGGTTTAAGTTATGAATTTATTGTATTATCTTTTAGGTGGCCGACCTAATTGTTTAGGTCCTGAGTTGGTATATATATGATGTAAGATCTCTTTGTAGATTATGGTAGAAAATAGGAGATTATGTATGGTATGGGATTGTGTGAATAATGTTGTAGAGGACTTGGTCGATCATAGGTGATTGAACTAGGATTGTGGAAGAGGTTTTAGGCCTACGGTATTGAGCTTAATGAGAACTGTACTTAGGCCTGGGAAATGCTATACTTGCAGTTCAATCTTCCTTCCAGATTGTTGTTTGATGTTTTATGTAGTCAGTGAGACTCCTTTTGTGATGAGAAGTGTGCTCTAGGCTATTGGTCTTCCTGCATGTGGAGGCTCCTTATTGTAATATTTATTCATCTGATCAGTGGATAGATATTGTGGGTCTCCAATTCCATCGTGGTTTTTCCTCTTTAAGGTTTTCCACGTATAAATCTATGGTGTTATGGTGTTCATCTTTGTGGTTACATTGTTGCTTATTGTTATATGCTTTTATGATTACCGATTGATAATTTGTTGTATTAATAAGGTTAAATTTCTCCATTTCAGTGGAACACTGATTCACACCCCCTCTCAGTGTTCTTGGTTTCCAACAATAGAATAATTAGGCTTTAAATAGTTAGGAATTTGATCAAAAGCATTCATGAATTTGGCATTAAAATCTACAATAACTTTATTATACCCTTTTGGAATATTAGTAACCTCCTATAATACAAAATTAGGGTCAAAATTATCACCATATTTCTCTTTAAATTTTATTTTAGACTTAGTTTAATAACCAATAGACCCATCTGGTAAAATTCTATACCAATCGCTTGCTTCCTCTATTAATGATTGCATAAAAAGCCTCATAACTATATCTTCTACCTCTATTTGAAAATTGTCAACAATTTTCATAAATCCATTGAGGTGGTCTTCTTTAGATAATGAATTATTGCTAAAAATATTAGGTACAATGTTCCTAACTTCATTACTTATTGAGTTATAAAATCTAGGTATAATAATAAAATCTATCTACCTATATCTATTCATCTACATTGGCATTCTAAAAAAAGGGTTTATACTTTGATTTGGAGGTACCCGAGCATTTTTCATTTTGTTGGGCAACTGGTGGTTGCTGGAAGTTTTGATTTGCAACACCTTGAATGTTAAATTTTTTCTGAATGTTTGGTTGCTGCAAAAGTAGTGGTGGATTTAAATTTTGTGGCTGAGGTAGAGAGACATTATGTTCTTGTATTTGTTGGACAATATTTTGTTGTACTTGCATGTTTTGTTGCTAAGGATTTACATTTACATGTACTATAAGATTTTTCACTAATAATGAGTTTTGATACTAAAATTGATCTTTCCCTCCATGTGGATCTTGTATCCATACTATTGGTAATATTGCAGATGTGATTGTTGAGATGGCATTGTTAAGTGGTTGTCATTGTTGTCAACATATTGGTTGGCATTGATGTCTCTGTTCTTGAAATTGGTAATCCAAAATGTGTGTTCCTAGAATCTTTGGTGTTCTCGAAGATGTGTTGGTGATCCAGTTATTTTATGTTATTAGATATGGTGTAGAGCGTTGGTATTAGTGTGTACTCTTATTCTTGTTTCTTTGGGAAATGGTGTTTGGGTCTGGATTGAGTCTGGAATTTGAGGATGTCCAACAACTTGTGGCATAGCATGTATCATGTTTTCTTTGGGTCTAGAAGTTGTAATGATTGTAACGTGTTGATCTAACCATTGATGTGTGTTGTAGTGTGGTCTACTACTCATTCCTTTCCACCACCAGAATGTTTAGTGTTGACGTATCTTAGATCTTTGTCTTGGCCAACTTGGAAGACTATGCTTCCTAAAAGATAGTATATATATGAGAGTGATCCAATTGTGTTAAATATAGAAAAAAGTGTGACATTGTTTTGAAGATACGTGAGACTGGAAAGGAAAGATCTAATTGTTAGTATGTGAGAGTGTGCTGGTATTGAGAGATTGAAAGCAACCATGTTTGTATAGATTGTAATTCAGTGATAAATTCTTTCTTTCTTTCTCTCTTTCTTTGATAGTGAGCCTTTTTATGGGTAGTGAGCCACCGTTTGTAAAAATAACCTTAATTGGTATTTTTATTGAGAACTAACATTCTCCATGGTTTTTTTGTTCTTTCATTTTCCACATCATATATGGTGTTCATTGTGTGACCTATTGTATGTTTCTATTTTCATGCTATATCTATGTTAAATAATTCTGTTAGTTTGGATCCAGAGGTGAAAAGAAGAAAAGTAATTTTTTTAAGTTATCAACTAATTCACTCCCCTCTCTTAGTTGGTCAGGTATTCAACAATTGGTATAAGAGCTTTGGTTCCTTGGAGAAGAGCTTAACTTCTTGAGGTAGATCCTCATCTAATGGCATATAAATTGATTATTTGTATCTTTGAAGGATCCAACCATAGTTTCTGGAAAGTGAAGATGAGAGACTACCTCATATCTTTGGGATATAATACATGTAAAATAGTGGAAACTAAGTATGTTCAGCTGGAAAATGGTCTTACCACTCCTGCTGTGATTCAATCTTATGAAGAGAATGAAAAGGCAAGATATGCTATCTTTAGTGCTTTATCTAAGACTAAATTGACAAAGGTTATTTCATTGAATACTGCTTATGTGGTTTGGGAAAAGTTGAGAGACATATATGAAG
Source organism: Cryptomeria japonica (assembly GCF_030272615.1). NCBI lineage: Eukaryota > Viridiplantae > Streptophyta > Pinopsida > Cupressales > Cupressaceae > Cryptomeria > Cryptomeria japonica. Next base: position 286,896,539 of record NC_081405.1, read on the forward strand.
GAAATGACAAAGTGAAATTATCAAAGAAGCTAATAGATAAGTGCAGATATGAAAATGGAAGAAAAAGAGGATATAACTAGATATTTTTTAGAAGGTTGATAGTGTGATAAATGCAATTAGAGAGCTTGGCAACACTTTGTCAAATGAAGAAATAATTGAGAATATCTTGATGTACCTACTGAAAAGTTATAGTGATAAGATCTCGGCTATTGAAGAAACCTATGATCCAAAGAAGTTCATTAGAGAGCAGTTGTATGGAACTCTATCAGCATATGAGATAAGGAAGTTTGTAATAGACAAGTCTAAGACTGAATCAACATTTAAAGCATTTGAGGAAGATTCGAAAGATGTAAGTTCAAATGTGTGGAAGAAAAAATTGTGAGGAAATTGAAGAAAGGCACCGGAAAATACAAAGGTATGCTACCCCTGAAAAATGTTTTAGATGTGGAAAGATTGGTCATATTGCTACTAGGTATCTAAAACAGAATTCAGGACAAAATCTAGAGAAAATAAATGAAAATTCAATAAGAGATCCTATGATGTCAAAGATGATGCTGAGATTTTAGATGATGATCATATTATGAAGATGGTGTTTGTTTATTCTTGGTAGAAAGAGATATTCCTAAGATTGATATGCTTGGGATTGTTTCTACTGCTTTACATGCTAGAAGAGATAGCAATGAATGTCTGATTGATAGTGGATATTCAAATCATATAACTGGTGACAAAAGTAAGTTTGTAATACTTGATAAGTATGATGGTGGTTTTGTTAGGTTCGTAGTGTTAGGTTCTGGAGACAACTGAGAGGGGGGGGGCGTGAATCAGTTGTCTAATAAATTCAAACCAAAAACAACTTAACCAACTTAATGCTTAATACTGGTAAACCAGTCTAATATGTCGATAGACAGTTTTAACAGTTAATTGCAATACTGGTAAGGATTAATGCATGAAACAAAAAGACAAAGTTATCCACAACACATAACACAAATATTTGTACGTGGAAACCCTGTAAGGGGAAAAACCACGGTGGGAAACCTTACCCACAATCAGATGATACTACTGCAGTTAGTAAGTGTATACAAATGGGGTTTGCACATGTAGAAAGGCCAAGTGCCGAGAGCTCACTGCTCAATCACAAAATGGGAGTCACATTGACTATAGTTGGATGGTTAAATCCAATAAGAATGTACTACTCAAAATAGCATCTTCATATGTTGGATTCAGTACTGGTGTAGTTCTGATTGTCTTCCAAAAAAACCCTCCTTCAATCTTCAAATGATGTCTACATGTATAGCTCTGCTTATTCTCGCATATACCTTCACACAATCCTTTTTCGCATTCCACCTTCGATCTTACAAATAAGATCTTACATTTATACCATACCCTAAGACCAATTTTAGTAGGTCAGCTCTACAAGATATTATAATAAAATTAATTTACATATCAATTAATACCCGATGCAATAGCTAATTCAATATGTCAGCTTAATGCATTTACAAAAATAATAAGTCATCTCCATAGCGTGCCATGCTGATCTGGAAAAGATAAACCTACCGGTGTAACCTGGACCTATTTGCCGGTAACAACAAATATGCAAATGCTAATATACCAATAAACAAAACTCCAAGACAAAGTGTCCACACAATGTCTTCGACATAACCAAGTGTTTTCCATATCATTCCAAGTGTCGGTGATCATTATATCTTGCCGATGTACTAGATACCAGTGACTATGCATACATCACTTGCTTGCCGGTGAATGTTGTTGATTATCCAAAGTGCCAGAGTTGATAAGTTTTTAGTAGGTGTTGACATCAATGACAAAACCATACCAAAATACCAACAATCTCCCCCTTTGGCATTGATGGCAACACAAGATGGAAAAACCATCAAAGTGCCAAAACAAAAATGCCAAGTACCAAAAACCAACAATCTCCAAAGAAAATATCATAACCATAAATCAAAATACAGATATAGAGAGTAATAATCTCTCCCAAACAACAATCTCTCCCCTAGGAGCAACATGTGTTATCCTTGTGTTTTTCCATACCAATCTCTCCCCCTTGACATCAAATGCCAAAGTTATTACCAAGCCAAATTCATATACAAAATACCAATCAATTTAGTATACCAACTACTCCCCCTAAGAAGTAGCTTCCCATCAAAGCCAGAGTAAAAGATTTCACTGTTAATTCCGTCGATTGATGATAATCATCAACTTCCTAAGTCTCTACCGGTGGGGCTATGACCCCAAGCTGGTCTCTCAGATATTCAAAAGTCTCCTTAGGCAAAGGTTTAGTAAAGATATCTGCAATCTTCTCTTTTGTATTCACATAAACCAGTTTTATTTCCTTTGCTTCAACATTTTCCCTTAGAAAATTCAGTTTGATAGAAACATGTTTGGTTTTAGAATGTAATACTGGATTCTTAGATATATCAATTGCTGCAGTGTTATCACAATAGATAGTAATAGGTTCCTTGCATTTTACCTTTATGTCTTTCAACATTTTCTTAAGCCATAGTACTTGTGTACAATTTGTTGCTACTGCAACATATTCTGATTCCACTGTTGATAAAGATGTACAACTTTGTTTCTTACTCAACCAAGAAACTAGTCTGTTTCCAAGAAAGAATGCTCTGCCGGTGGTGCTTTTTCTATCATCCACATCTCCTACCCAATTTGCATCTATGTATGCACATTATTCAAAGTTTTCATCTCTAGGATACCATAATCCAAGATTTATAGTGCCTTGTAAGTACCGAAAAATCCTTTTTACTGTTGATTCATGATTTTCTCTAGGATTACTCTGAAATCTTGAAACAATACATACTGCATTCATAATATTAGGTCTGGTTTGTATCAAATACAGTAAACCTCCTATCATAGATTTGTATCTAGTTGGATTAACAGGTGTAGATTCATCCCTTAGTGATAGTTTGTCATTTGTAGTCATAGGTGTGCTTACCGGTTTAGAGTTCTCCATCCCAAATTTATTTAGTAACTCCTTTAAGTACTTGGATTGACTCAAGAATATACCTATATCAGTCTGTGAAATTTGCAATCCTAAAAAGAATTTTATTTCTCCAATCATAAACATTTCAAATTATTGCTGCATTTTAATAGAAAATTCTTTACATAATCCATCTTCTCCTCCAAAGATTATATCATCAACAAAAAATTCTATAACCAAGATGTCATCATTAGTCACTTTATAATATAAATTTTTGTCTGCATTACCTTTAGAAAAACCAATCTTCAAAAGATAATTATCCAATCTTGCATACCAAGCTCATGGAGCTTGCTTCAATCCATACAAAGCTTTTCTTAACCTGGAAACCATATCTTTGTTATCTGTCAAAGAAAATCCATCAGGTTGTTCAATGTAAACTTTTTCTTCAAGATCTCCATTAAAAAATGCCCATTTAATATCCATTTGATATACTTTGTAGTTCTTATGTGCTACAAAAGCCAAAAATAATCTGACTACCTCAATTCTAGCTACCGGTGCAAAGTTTTCATTGTAATCAATTCCTTCTTTCTAAGAATATCCCTTACACATTAGTCTTGCTTTATTTCTGATAACCTTACCATCTTCATTAAGTTTGTTTCTGAATACCCATTTGGTTCCAATTACATTTTTATCTTTAGGTTGGGGAACTAATGTCCAAGTGTTATTCTTCTCAATTTGTTCCAATTCTTCTTTCATAGCTTTAATCCAATATTTATCTTCACATGCCTCATTAATTGATGATGGTTCAATTTGAGAAATAAGACAAACCTCTTCATTTTCCAATCTTCCTCTTGTCATAACTCCTTTATACTTGTTTCCAATTATCTGATCTTCAGAGTGATTCAGTCTTACATACCAGGGTGTCTTTGTTTGTTGTTGTTCCTCAATTATTGTGGAATTTTCAGATGATACCGGGGTAGCTGGATCTTCATTCTGTACCAGTGGATTCAGAGTAGGTTCATTTGTCAAAAATTTTGTTGCCGATTCAGAGTCTATATACCTTGAAGTTCCTCTGCATTGTTCATCAATCTTTACATTTGTACTTTCAACAATTTTCTGCAATCTTTTGTTAAAACATCTATATGCCTTGCTCTTAGATGAATAACCAAGAAATACTCCTTCATCACTTCTAGGATCAAATTGGCCAATATACTCATCTCTTCTGATATAACATTTACTTCCAAAAATTCTAAAATATTTAAGAGTAGGAGTAATACCAAACCATAGTTCATGAGGGGTCTTACTGGTTCCACCTTTGATGTGAAATTTGTTGAATGTATAGACCATTGTACTGACTGCCTCTCTCCAATATACATGTGGTAGGTTTGCTTCTGATAACATACTTCTTACTACATCCAAGATAGTTTTGTTTTTCCTTTCAACAACTCCATTCTGTTGTGGTGTTCGAGGTGCTGATAGCTGTCTTCTAATTCCATTTACTTCATAGAATGTATTAAATTTGTTAGATGTAAATTCTCCTCCTTGATATGATCTTAGACATTTGATTTTCTTACCAGTTTCATTTTCTACAATTGCTTTGAACAATTTGAACTTTCCAAGTGCTTCTGATTTTTCTCTAAGAAAAGTAACCCAACACATTCTAGAATAGTCATCAATGATTAGCATGAAATATCTATCACCTTGTAAGCTTTTAGTTCTAGCTGGACAACACAAATCGGTATGAATTAAATCAAGAGCATTATTGGATTTTTCTAGAATACTTTTGAAACTACTCTAACTTGTTTTCCAAATTGACATTCCTTACATACTGTATTGTGAGGTTTGACAATTTTATGTAAATCTCTAACAGCCTTAATAGTGTTGATTTTCACCATGCAATGAAAGTTTACATGATAGAGTCTCTTATGCCATAGCCAAATTTCATCAATATGTGCAATTAAGCACGTCTTTTCACTGTTATTCAAATGAAAGATATTACCTCTAGTCTGATTACTAGTTAGAATTTCCAAACTAGTTCTATTCATGATTTTGCATTTTCCATTTTTGAATTGTAACTGAAATCCTTTCTCAACTAATTGACCAACACTCAAAAGATTATGCTTTAATCCTTCAACATAGTAAACATTGTCAATGTTATGCTTACCATCAATAGATATTGTACCCTTACCTTTGATCAAACAAGATTTGTCATCTCCAAATCTCACTAAGCCTCCATTTTATTCTTGAAAGTTCAAGAATTTACCTTTGTCACCTATCATATGATGTGAGCATCCTGAATCAATGATCCACTCATCCTTTACTTCAACTTTATCTGCTAAGGTCTATTCTACTGGTTGAGCAGTAAGTGTTGGTTGATCTTCTGTTATAGCAACATAAACCCATCCATTGTCTATCAGATCCTTGTCAGAATCATTGGTCACTCCTTCATCAACAATGTAACAAGATTTGTCTTTATTCTTCTTAAATCTGTATCTCTGATATTCAGGGTTAGGCTTGTATATTGTTCTAGCTTCTTCTCTTAGTCTATCATGTCTATCAGGGCATCTTGAAGCCATATGACCAATCTTATTGTAGTTAAAATATTTAAAGGGTGTTTTACCTTCATACTTACTTCTAACTAGACCTTTAGGCATTTTCCTTGCAAATAGTGCTTCAAGTTCTTCAAGTTCTTCATTTTCTTTCCTACTTTCTTCAAGTTCTCTTGCATAAAAGGCTTTCCAATCAGATTTTTCAAATGATGGAGCAGATGATGTTGATGCATTGAAGGCTAAATCTGTCTTTATAGTAGCAATAGGACCAAATTCTTCAATTTCAAAAGCTGAAAGTTTTCCAATCAATGTATCCCTAGTTACTAATGTATTAGGCATTGTTATTAACTCATTTATAGTACTGACTTTCATTTTATATGCCGGTGGAAATCCTCTTAAAACTTTTGAAACAATTTCATCCTCACTTAAGGTTCCTCCACAACATTTAATACCCAAAACAATCCCATTTACTCTTTCCATAAAAGTAGAAATCCTTTCATCTTCTTCCATTTTCAGATGTTCATACCTGACCCGGAAGCTTTCAAGTTTTGCAATTTTGACTGTGGAATCTCCTTCATTCAGTTTTTCTAAATGATCCCAAATAGCTTTAGTAGTAGACCTATTTGATAGTCCCATGATTTGTTGATCAGATAATGCGCTCAAAAGTGTTTCTCTTGCTTTGCAATCATTTTCCTCATCTTTAGTCAAGTTGGGTGGATTGGGCTAGCTCTGAGTAGGAGTAGTATAACCATTCTTTGTAACATCCTAGATGTCCTTTCCAATGCAATTTAAATGTGTCTCCATTCTGATCTTCCATATGCCATAGTTGGTTCCATCAAGTTTAGGACTGTCCTTCCTCAAATAGTTAGTAGACATTGGATCTCCTCAAGCTGTTAAACTTATGCAAAAGAGGACTAAGCTTTGATACCAATTGTTAGGTTCCAGAGACAACTAAGAGGGGGGGGTGAATCCATTGTCTAATAAATTAAAACCAAAAACAACTTAACCAACATAATGCTTAATACCAGTAAACCAGTCTAATATGCCGATAGACAGTTTTAACAGTTAATTGCAAAACCGGTAAGGATTAATGCATGAAACAAAAAGACAAAGTCATCCACAACACATAACACCAATATTTGTATGTGGAAAACCTATAAGGGGAAAAACTATGGTGGGAAACCTTACCCACAATCAGATGATACTACTGCAGATAGTAAGTGTACACAAATGGGGTCTGCACATGCAGAAAGGCCAAGTGCCTAGAGCTCACTGCTGAATCACAAAATGGGAGTCACACTAACTACAGTTGGATGGTTAAATCTAATAAGAATGTACTACTCAAAATAACATCTTCATATGTTAGATTCAGTACCAGTGTAGTTCTGATTGTCTTCTCAAAAAAACCTCCTTCAATCTTCAAATGATGTTTGCATGTATAGCTTTGCTTGTTCTCACATATACCTTCACACAATCCTTTTTCGCATTCCACCTTCGATATTACAAATAAGATCTTACATTTATACCATACCCTAAGACCAATTTTAGTAGGTCAGATCTACAAGATATTACAATAAAATTAATTTACATATCAATTAATACCCGATGCAATAACTAATTCAATATGTCGGCTTAATGCATTTACAACAATAATAAGTCATCTCCATAGCATGCCACGCTGATCTGGAAAAGATAAACTTGTTGGTGTAACCTGGACCTATTTGCCGGTAACAACAAATATGCAAATGCTAATATACCAATAAACAAAACTCCAAGACAATGTGTCCACACGATGTCTTCAACATAACCAAGTGTTTTCCATATCATTCCAAGTGTCGGTGATCGTTATATCTTGCCGGTGTACCGGATACCGGTGACTATGCATAAGTCGCTTGCTGGTGAATGTTGTTGATTATCCAAAGTGCCAAAGTTGATAAGTGTTTAGTAGGTGTTGACATCAATGACAAAACCATACCAAAATACCAACACGGAGATGATCAGACAACACACATTGTGGGAATTGGCTCTATTTCTGATTGAAAGCATAACACTAACAATGTTTACTACATGAAGGGTTTGCATCATAATATTTTGAGTGTTGGGTAGACGTGTGAAAATTGATATAATGATGTCTTTTAGGATGAGGGTTGTGAGATTTGTAATTGTTATTGCAATAGGGAAAAGGATAGGCAAAAACATGTATCTACTAGAAGGAGATACAAAGCATTAATTTTTTTATCTTAGATCAATGATAGATGGCTTTGACACCAGAGAATGTGCCATATCAATTTTTACAACCTAGAGAAGATTAGTTCATCAAGTGGAGTGAGAGATTTACCAAAGTTGACCAAATCGGATAACAACATGTGCAATGAATGTCAAGTTGGAAAGCAAACAAGAGGAACTTATAGAGGAAAGGAGCATTTATCCATTAGATTGTTGGATTTAGTGCATATAGACCTATGTGGTCTGATCAAAACAAGGAGTATTTAAGGTGATAAGTATTTCATGTTATTTATTCATGATTACTCTAGATTGTCATGAGTTGTATTTTTGAGAGAGAAGGCAGAAGAATTAGAGAAATTCAAAATATTCAAGGTTAAAGTTGAAAATGAAGTTGATAGGAAGATTAAGTGTTTAAGTATTGATAGAGGAGGAGAATTTACTTATGATGACTTTAACAATTTTTGTGAGAAACATGGTATTAAAAGACAATTATTTGCCACGAGAACACCTTAGTAGAATGGTGTAGTAGAAAGGATGATACCAAAGAATTAAGGAAGAATCTAGAACAATGATAAAAGGAACATAACTCTTGTAAATCTATTAGAGATAAGAAACTCATACTATAGTATACACCCTTAAAAAAATTCTATACTAAAAGAAACATGGAAATACATCTTATGAGCTATAGCATGGTAGAACTCTGACAGTGAAATATTTCAAGGTATTTGAAAGCATGTGCTACATCGAGAGAGATAAGGATAATCTTGGAAAGTATCATAGTAGAGATAATGAAGGAATATTTCTAGGATATTCTATAAGGAGCAAGGAATATTAGTGTTACAACAAAAGGTGAACAAGATTGTTGAAAGCCTAAATGCGAAGGTTGATGAAGACACTTCCAAAGAATCTATCAAATTTGCAGGATATCAATTTGATAAATCAAATGATAGAAAAAGAGAAGAGAAGATAGAAGAAGAAAAGGAAGCTCGTGAAACTTCGATGTCTACATCTAAGACTACAATATATGTTTAGAAGGATCACTTAGTGGACAAGATTATTGGAGAGAAGAAAAAAGGTATTATCATAAGAAGCAAAGTAGTTCAAGAAAAAGTTTTGTTATGTTTACTTTCAGAGGTTGAACTGAAAACAATAAAAGCTTGCAACAATTAGAATTGGATGAAGTCAATGAAAGAAGAACTAGATTAGATTAAGAAGAATCAAACATGGGAATTAGTTAACAGACTGGAAGAAAAGAATGTGATTGGAACTAAGTGGGTATTCCAGAACAAGATGGATGAAGATGGAAAGGTTGTGAGAAATAAAGCAAGGTTGGTTTACAAAGGTTATACTCATATTGAAGGCATTGATTTTGATGAGACATATGCCCTAGTTGCTAGGATGAACACAATTAGGATGGTTTTGGCTTTTGCAACTTTTAAGGATTTCAATGTCTACGAGATGGATGTGAAATCAGTATTTTTGAATGGGGAATTGAAAGAAGAAGTTTATATCGAACAACAGGAAGAATTTAAGTTGAAATATGATCTAAACATTGCTTGTAGATTGAAGAAGGCCCTGTGTGGGCTGAAACAAGCCCCTAGAGCTTGGTATGGAAGGCTAGATAAGTACTTGACTGATCAAGGTTTTCACAAGGGTTAGACTGACAATAATTTATATTTCAAAATAAATTCAGGTACAATCCTAATTGTTGTGGTGTATGTTGATGATATAATTTTTGGAGGAAATGAAGGCATGCATGGGAAATTTGCTAATAAGATGCAAAAGGAATTTGAGATTTCCAAGATTGGTGAGTTAAATTTCTTTCTTGGTTTGCAAGTTAATGACAATGACAAAGGAATTTAAATTTCTTAGTCTAAATACATCAAGAAATTGCTGAAAAAGTTTGCATTAGAGAACTCCAAACCAGTGTGTACACCTATGACCACTGGATGCAAGTTAAAAAAGGATGGTAAGTCCCTTAAAGTAGATGAAAGTTAGTACAGATCAATGATTGGAGGATTTTTATATTTGATTGCTACTAGACCGGATATCATGTATGCAGTTTGTTTGACAGCTAGATTTCAGTAAGAACCGAAAGAGTCTCATGTTGTAGTAGTGAAAAGAATCTTCAGATATCTAAAAGGAATAAAGGAATTTGGTTTGTGGTACCCTAAAAGTTCATATTTTACTCTAACAACTTATATTGATGTAGATTGAGATGGAAGTGTTGATGATAGGAAAATTACAAGTGGTGGAGCATTCTTTCTAGGCTCCCGGTTAGTGGTTTGTTTAAGTAAGAAGCAAGTTTCTGTCACTTTATCTATAGCTGAAGTAGAATACATTGTAGCATCTTCATGTTGCACATAGTTTATGTGGATGTAGTAGACTTTGAAGGAGATTGGTGTGAAATTAAATGAACCTATCTCTATTATGCGTGATAACACTAATGCAATAAACATTTCTAAGAATCGGGTACAACATTCCAAAACAAATCATATATCCATTCGATATCACTGCTTGAGGGAACAGGTGTTGGATAATGAGGTAAAGCTTGAGTATGTACCTACAAAGGAGAAAATTTCAAATATCTTCATGAAGGCATTGTGTAAAGATACTTTTGAGTATATTTGATAGAAATTAGGGGTATTACCCCTTTCTAGTTTGAACTAATGTGCATTTGGATGTGCATTGGTCCAGTGATAAAATTGCATATTTTTATCTAGATCGATGCTTTGGTGCTTCATCTTAGGGGGAGTTATGCCCACCTTTGTCATTATTGTCGAAGGGGGCGGGGATCTTGACAGTTTGAGAGTTTTAGTGAGTTTAAGGTTATTTAGGTGTAGAGATTAATTTGTTTTTGTTGTTGATGGATGTTTCCATCAATGACAAAGGGGGAGATTTCTGCAGATGTGATTGTTGAGATGGTGTTGTTAAGTTGTTTATCTCAACATATTGGTTGGGATTGATGTCTCCATTGTTCTTGAAATTGGTGATCCAGAATGTGTGTTCCCAAAATATTTGGTGCTTCAGAAGATGTGCTGATGATCCAGTTATTTTAGGTTATTGGATATGGTGTTGATAATTGGTATTAGTGTGTACTCTTATTCTTGTTGCTTTGGGCAATGGTGTTTGGGTCTAGATTGAGTCTAGAATTCGATGATGTGCAACAGCTTGTGGTGTAGTGTGTATCTGTTGGATGCTGCTGAGAAGTTTGTTGGAATAATGTGTTGTCATTGATGTCAACATATTCTCTTGTGTATTCTAGTATTGGTTTAGCCTGTGTATTGCAGACGAGTTAATGCAAATTAAAGGGTTTTTTGTATATTGTCTATAGATTGTTCATTCCCATTTGCAGAGATTCGTACGATGTTTTAATTGAGTTATGAGATCCGGTATTGAGAATGTTATTAAGTTGTTCATGTTATTTATATTCTTGTTTGTGCTCTGTATTGCTCCAAAATTGTAATATCTTTAGTTACAGATGTGTGGGATGTGTTCTATATGTTTATGTTTGTTCTCAATTCGATTGGTTCATGATTTGGGAATCCACAAGAAAATATTTTAGGTTGATAGTCAATTATGATGGTGTTCTTGAGCTCCGGTAGAGAGATGATGATGAGTCTGGTAATCCGAGTTGTTGTAGTTGTTTTGTTGCAATTCAAATTGCATGTGAATATCTCTAGATCATGTTCCATGTGTATTGGTGGTCTGCATTGATTATTGTGTGCATTATTGAAGATTTTCTTTGTGTTATGCAACATTCTTGGTGTATGTAGCATGTTATAGATGATGAAGGCATAATTGTTGGATGTGTTGTATATTTGCAGTGGTTGTTTGGATCTAGACTATGTCTCAGCCAATATTGTTTTGGTCCACATGCATTGGTGTAGCATGTGAGGTTATTATTTTGTAATTTTTATTAAAGGTTTGGTCGACCTTGAAATATAGGTTGAGAGTTTATATAAATAAATGTTATAAGCATGTAAGATGTATGTCTGTGATATTTGAGAGTGTGTATGATTGATTTCTCTATGTGAACAAGTGATTTGATCTTTCAGAAGTGTTGTAGAGAAGACTGTGTGCTTAACTGGAACTGTACTCACACATATGGAGATGCTAATTTCATAGTTCATGTAATCTAGATTGTTGTCTGAATTCTTTTTGTAAGTCAGTGAGATTTCTTGTAAGGAAGTGATCCTTCCCTTAAGGTTGTAGCCTTTTTGGGTTTCTTATTTGAGTAGTGAGGTCTAGGCAGTGTGCCTGAATGCATGTGCAATCCCCATTGTAATATTTACATAAATACTCCTAACAAGGTATTGTCTCATTGTAGGCAGGTCCCCATCATGTTTTTTTCCTTAACTGGGTTTTCCATGTCAAAATTCTTGGTGTCATGTGTGTTATTGATGTGGTGTTGTTTCATGCTTTCACTATTAATTATCAGATCTGATTTATGGTTTAAGTTGTAGTGAATTTTTCAGAAAATTGATTCAATCTCCCCTCTCAGTTTGTTGCATTGTTGCCAACAATTGGTATTAGAGCTAGATCCTCTGGAAGAAGCTTGACCATTTGAGGAGACTAGGGATGGCAACCTTTTCTTTCAAGAAGGATAGCTCGAGATTTGATGGAATGAACTACACCATCTGGAAAAGCCATATGCAATGCCATTTGAGATGAAATGGAGAAGAGTACTAGAAGATTACTAAGAATGTAAATAATGTTCCTTAGAATGGTCCTACTACTCTAGATGAGATAAAGGAAACATAATACAATATTAGAGCTAAGGATGCATTGTTGAGTGCCTTGTCAGATTCTGAGGTGACTAATATGATGGACTTAGAGAGTTCTCATGAGATCTAGATAAAATTGGAGACCTTGCATGAAGGTGATATTCATGTGAAGATTGCTAAGTTGTAGAGATTGAAGGGTAAATACGAGAACTTGAAGATGAATGAAGATGGGAACATTACTTCTTTTGTGCAGAAAGTGAATGAGCTTGCATGTGGAATCAAATATTTCGATGGAGTATTAGAAGAATCTGAGATTGTTGCTAAAGTGTTGAGATTCTTGCCTCCTACTTACAAACATAAAGCTACTACTATTAATGAGATCTAGATTGTAACACATGTGACAAGAGACATGCTAATTGGTAAGCTTGCTACTTTTGAGTTGAGTGAGTTTGGAGATTCTCTCCCTAAGACTAAGTCTACATTAAAAGATAATGTTTTCAAGAAGCAGAGATATGATCTGGGAGAAAGTTCTACAAGAGTATCTAGATATGAGAAAGAGATCATGAGGAGATTGAAGCACTTATTGCTAGAAGATGGCCTAAAGGTGCTGGTAAGTATGAAGGAAAGCTACCTCTTAAATGTTTTTCATGTAATAAGATAGGACATTTTGCATCAAGGTGTCTAGAAAGACAAAGAAATCCTAAGAATCCATTTAAGCCATATAAGCCTAAATATCAGAAGCAATGTTATTATGCTACTAATGAAGGTGTGACAGATGATGAGTCAGATAAGGGAAACTCAAGAGATGAATTTGCGTTCATTGCTATCAAGGAAGATAGTATTGTAACTATAGATTCTACAAGTTGTATTAATGAGGAGAAAGCTTTAGCTGCTAAAGTTAAGGAGAAAGATGAATGGGTAATTAACAAAGGTTTCTCTCATCATATGATGGGTGATAGGAGTTAATTTATAAATTTGGAAAGGTATGATGGTGGTATAGTAGGATTTGGTGATAACAAAGCTTGTGTAATCCGTGGTAGAGGTTCTATTTCTCTATGGTAAGCATGATACAAATGATTTATTGTATGTTGCAGGTTTAAAGAATAATCTTTTAAGTGTTGGTCAGATGGTTGATAAGGGATATAACTTGAAATTCAAGAATGGAAAATGTGAGATCTTGAGTAGCTCTAGAAATGAGATTGCATTAGGTACAAAGAATAAAGGTAATATCTTTTACTTGAATGCTGGTGGTAAAAGTTGTCTAATTGCTCAGTTTGATGAAAGTTGGTTATGGCATAGAAGAATGTGTAATGTAAATTTGGATTGCATGGTTAAGATAAGTTCTACTCAAGTAGTGAGAGATCTATCGAAGTTAGTAAAGCCTTCTAATCCAATATGTAAGGAATGTCAATTAGGGAAGAAACCAAGAGTTACTTATAAGAGCAAATAGTATAATTTTAATAGATTGTTCGATCTTGTTCATACCGATCTATGTGGTCCTTCTAGAGTTAGAAGCTTGCAGGGTGATAGGTATTTCATGTTGTTGATTGATGATTATTCAAGGATGATGTGGGTTTCCTTCTTAAGAGAGAAGTCTGAAGCATTGGAAAAGTTTAAGATTTTCAAAGCTAGAGTTGAAATTGAAATTAGATTGAATCTGAAGTGTCTGAGATCAACCATAGGTGGAGAATTCACTTTCAGTGAGTTTAATGCATACTGTGAAGAGCATGGAGTTAAGAGATAGTTATCTTCTTCGAGGACACCACAACAAAATGGTGTTCTTGAGAGAAAGAATAGGATAGTTCAAGAAACTTCTAGAACCATGATGATTGAAGGAAATGTTCTTCATATATTTTGGAGAGAACCTATGAGTACTACAACATACACTCTTAACTGGGTACATGTTAAAGGTGATATAGGTAGGACTCCTTATGAGTTATGGTCTGGTCATGCTCCTATTGTTAGATATTTTAGAATTTTTGGAGGTAAATTATTTATCAAAAGAGATGAAGATCTTGGAAATTTTGATGCTAGATGTGATGAAAGAATCTTTCTTGGTTATTCTACTAAAAGTAAGGCCTATCGGCATTATGATAAGAGATTGAGGAAGATAGTTGAAAGTGCTAATGTGAAGGTTAATGAAGGTAATATAAGACAGATTAGATCTTGCAGATATGATTTTGATGATCAGGATGCTAGTTCAGATAGAGGAAAGCAAGTGCAGACTCAAAATCAAGTTTACATTACTCTAAGAATGAAGGTGTAGATGTTAATAAAGAAGAAAGAGTTCAAGAGCTTGAAATTCAATAAAATACTAAAACTCCTAGATATGTAAGGTTGAATCATTCAAAAAATTAAATTATTGGTGATAAAAATAAAGGTGTGATGACTAGGAGAAGACTCGCTGAAGAAATTGTTTGATTTCTAAGATTGAACCTAAAAATATTGATGAATCATGTAAAGATGAAAATTGGATTAAATTTATGGAAGAAGAATTGAATCAGATTGAGAAAAATAATACATGGCTTCTTATTCCTAGACCTAAGGATAAAATTTTAATTGGAACTAAATGGGTATTCCAGAATAAGTTGAATGAACAAGGTGAAGTTGTTCGGAATAAAGCTAAACTTATTTGTAAAGGTTATTCACAGATGAAAAGAATTGACTATGAGGATACTTTTGTTGTGGTAGCTAGAATTGAAGCTATTAGATTATTTCTTGCATATATTGCTCACAATGATTTCAAGGTTTATCAAATGGATGTCAAATCATATTTTCTTAATGGAGAGTTAGACGAAGAAGTATACATTAAGCAGCTAGATGGATTTTAGCTGACAAATGAAAAGGACATGGTTTTCCGGTTGAAGAAGGCATTATATGGATTGAAGCAAGCCCCTAGAGACGGGTATGCCAGATTGGATAAGTATTTGATGAAGCTTGGATTCAATAAAGGTACTATTGATAGTAATTTCTATTTCAAGATTGATCAGAATACCAATTTGATTGTTGAAGTTTATGTTGATGACATTATCTTTGGAGGAAATGTTTGCCTATGTAAGAAATTTGCTGAAGAAATGCATAATGAATTTGAGATGCCTATGATTGGTGAGATGAAATTCTTTCTTGGATTATATATTACTTAGTTGGATAAAGGTATTTTCATATCGCAGTCTAAGTATGTGAAGGAAGTGTTAAAGAAATTAGGTTTTGAGGACTCTAAGCTAGTTGGTACACCTATGGTGACCGGATGTAAGTTGACAAAGGATGATGTTTCACCGAAAGCTAATCAAACTAGATATAGATCTATGATTGGTGGATTGTTGTATTTGACTCAGACTAGACCTGATATAATGAATGTTGTGTGTCATGTTGCTAGATTTCAAGCTGATCCTAAGGAATCTCATGTTACTGCTATAAAAAGGATATTCAAATATTTTAAAGGGATAGTTTATTTTGGTTTGTGGTATTCTAAGGATGACGACTTTACTTTGAGTGTTTTTACATATGTTGTTTGGGCAGGTGATGTTGATGACCAAAAGAGTACTACAAGTGGTGCATTCTTTTTGGGCGAGAAGTGGGTCTCTTGGAAAAGTAAGAAGCAAAATACTATTTTCTTATCTACTGTAGAAGATGAATACATTGTTGCTACTAGCAATTGTACTTAGGTAATTTGGATGAAGCAGATGTTGAAGGATATCAGAGTTGTTTATGATGAGCCTATTGCTATATACTGTGACAATTCAAGTGTTATCAATATTTCAAAGAAGCCAGTGTTGCATTCCAAAATAAAGCATATATCAATCAGGTTTCATTTCTTGAGAGAGAAGGCGAATGAGAAAGAATTCAGGCTAGAGTATGTATTTACAAAGGAATAGATTGTAGATATCTTTATGAAGCCTTTTCCTAACGATACTTTTGAGTATCTCAGAGGGAAGTTAGGGGCGATTTCGCCTCCTGATGAGAACTAAGATGCATGGATTTGCATTAGTCTGATGAACTTCATAAAGATATCTTGTGATTTAGATTGATGAGTGAGGCTACTACTCAGGGGGAGTAGTCAATATCAATATTGGTGTTAAGTGGTTCAGGTGTATAGATTTGTGGGAGATAATCCTAATTCCTGAGCCTTTGTCATTGATATCAAAGGGGGAGAAGAGCATGTGAAAAACCTTGAAGAACTTTGAGATTTGAGATTTGAGTTGTTTGCCTGAGGGAGAGCTAATCCTTGTGATTTTGAGGGAGATTTTGTTAGACAAATTTGATACCAAGAGTAAATTGAGAGGGGGGGGTGAATCAATTTACCATAAAAAATCAGAACTAATTCATATCAAAACTATTAAACCAGAGCACAAAGAAACTAACACAATGAAGAATAGAACATGAAAGCACAATACACACAACACCAATATTTTGATGTGGAAAACCCAATAAAGGGAAAAACCATAGTGGGAAACCCTATCAACAATCAGATAATACTTTTGTAGCAGTATGTGAAATTATAATGGGGATTGCACTTGCAATTAGACCAACTACCTAGAGCTCACCTCTCACCACAAATAAGAAGTCTCACCGACTTACAAAAACATCAGACTACAATCCAAAAAGAATGAACTATAAA
The DNA here is from genome assembly GCF_030272615.1 of Cryptomeria japonica. Taxonomy (NCBI): domain Eukaryota; kingdom Viridiplantae; phylum Streptophyta; class Pinopsida; order Cupressales; family Cupressaceae; genus Cryptomeria; species Cryptomeria japonica. The sequence goes on from NC_081405.1 coordinate 286,913,609, forward strand.
AGTAACATCTCCTAATGCTTGATACAGTTCCGGTTAAGCACAAATGTCTGCCCTACAATACTAAAACATTCACCAAATGATATATCACTTGTTTGCACATAAAACTTCCTCTGATAATGCAGACATAACCATCGATCCCATCCATAGATATATAAATTACATGAATAAGTCACCTATAAATACAAATCATCAACCTTATTGACAAGGTTGGCTAAAACCTAAACCCATAAACCCATAATAACAAAAGTTACATTACATGGTATCACCAAAATAATATTATGATTCACATTACCTAGCATGGACCTAAATCAAGTAACCAAACAATTCCATCCACCAAAAATTCTGCTAAGACCAAAATACAACACACTTCACCAACTGGTAGAAACCCTTAGTGAAGTAACACAAAAAGTCTAACTGGATCTAAATAGGACCACCATAACAACATGCCAGCCAAAGCAAAGTCACCAAAAACTTGAAATATGATCAAGAAGAACTTTCAGCATGATAGAAACCGATTCCATAAGCCAGACCAAAATCGTCTGACTAAAACACCAAATATCACTTACTGGTAAAGCTAACTGGTACTGGTAAATACCAACCGGGAACATAAGCGATAGTTATGAGAGCACCAAAACATGAACCAACAAAATATGGCATACAAGTAACCATCTAGAGTGAGCATCCAAAATGGATTCCAAAGATCTGATCATACTGGATCATAATCATAGCCAAAACCAAGATGATCACCAAGACTAACCGGGATAGGTCCAACTGAGATAGCCTCCAACCAGAATACAGTGTTGACATAAATGACAACACTTAACCAAATATAGCATATTGCCAACAAATTTTTGTGAGTTGATTTCTTTCTTTGTATTGATTGATTTTCACATGCATATGTGGCCATCAATGCCAAAGGGGGAGATTGTTGGATGCTACTGAGAAGTTTACTAGAATAATGTGTTGTCATTGATTTCAACATATTCTCTCATGTATTCCACTATTTATTTGGCCTGTGTGTTGCAGATGAGTTGATGCAGATTAAAGCATTTTTGGTATATTGTCTGTAGATGGTTCATTCCCATTTGCAAAGGTCCACATGATGTTTTAATTGAGTTATGAGATCCTGTATTGAGAATTTTATTCAATTGTTCATGTTATTTGGTATTCTAGTTTGTGCTCTGTATTCCTTTGGAATTGTAATATCTTTAGTTGTGGATGTGTGGGATGTGTTCTGGACATTTCTGTGTGTCTTTAGTTCAATTGGTTCATGATTTGGGAATTCACAAGCAAATCTTTCAGGTTGACAATCAGTTATGATGGTGTTCTTGAGATCCAGTAGAAAGATGATGATGATTCTGATTTAATCCAAATTGTTGCGGTTGTTGTGGTGCAATTCACATTACTTGTGAATATCTCTAGATCATGTTCTATGTGTATTGATGGTCCACATTGATTATTGTGCATGTTATTGAAGATTTTCTTTGTCCGGTGATGTTCATGTTATGCGACATTCTTGGTGGATGTAGCATGTTGCGGATGATCAAGGTGTAATTGTTGGATATGTTGCATATTTATAGTGGTTGTTTGGGTCTATACTATGTCTTAGCTGACATTGTTTTGGTCTGCATGCATTGTTGTAGCATGTGAGGTTATTATTTTTTAATTTGAATTAAGGGTTTAGCTGACCTTGAAATATAGGTTGAGAGTTTGTAGAAATAAATGTAATAATCATGTAAGATGTATGTCTGTGATATTTGAGAGTGTGTATGATCGAGTTGTATGTATGAACAAGTGATTTGATCTTTTGAAAGTGTGAAGGAGAGAAGAGAAGTGTTACAAAGAAGACTGTGTGCTTAACCAAAACTGTACTCAAGAATATGGAGATTCTATTTTTAGAGTTCATGTAATCCATGTTGTTGTCCAAATGCATTTTGTAAGTTAGTGAGATTTCCTATAAGTCAGTGAGACTTCCCTAAAGGTTTTATCCTTTCTAAGTTTCTTATTTGAGTGGTGATCTCTAGGTAGTGTGCCTGAATGCATGTGCATTCCCCATTGTAATATTTATATTTACTCCTAACATGGTATTATTTCATTGTAGGTAGGTTCCCACCATGGTTTTTCCCTTACCCAGGTTTTCCACATCAAAATTTTGTTGGCAAGAGACATTGTTCTAGTGGAAGTTGTTGTATGAGAAATTCTTAGGAGTTGTCATTGATGGCACCCAGTTCAGATATCATATTCAGTGTACATAGATCTGATTTACCGGAAGTTGCATTATTCATTTGGCATAAGTCTAGAAGGTGGAAAAGAGTAACCAGTAGAGAATGAGTATAGTGTGCATATCATGATTTTGGTTGCATTTCTTTGGTTGTGGTAGTAGAGGGAGGCAATTCAAGGCAGATTATTCCTTAATCCTGATAGCCAGTGTTGATTCATGAGAGATATTGAAGGTCTGGTATTTGGTAATTTAGGTAGAATAGAGCTATTTTGATGTTATGTATAGTGAAAAATCTTTGGGATGATTTCGGTGATTGGTTTCATGTTCAAGGAGACTAGGCCGACATATATAAAGCCTTTTATCATCTTGTATATGACAATTTTGGTGCTCCGATATATGACAAAGTAGGAAAATAGAGCAGAGAAACAAAACAATTGTAGAAGTCAAATTGAGCCTAACTAGAACTGCTATTTGGCATTAGTAGATGCTATTCTTTAGTTCATTCATTATTGTAACCATTTGTAATCAATTGTAGTACAGTGAGTCATTCAATTTGTAGCCCTACTTTGTATTTGAGCAGTGAGCCTAAATGCAATTGCATTCCCCTTTTTGTAGTATTATCATATTCCTGATCAAAGTATAATAATATTGTAGGTTAAAATCCCACTATGGATTTTTCCTTTCCAGGTTTCCACGTAAAAATATTGGTATTATGGTTTTGTTGTTGATTGGTTTATATATCTGCACTTTACTTTCATTCTTATACATTTGATGGTTAGAGAATCAATTTAATGAGTTTGTAAATTGCAGAACATTGATTCACCCCCCTCTTAGTGTTCATTGATTCCAACAATTGGTATCAGATCTTAGTTCCTTGAAAGGAGCCTAACAGCTGGAGGAAGATCTAACAGATTGAATCAATGGACTCTGGTTTGTAGAAGCAACTCACTATGGTAGTTGAAGATCTTGATGCGACTATGAAAGAGAAAAGTAGCTTGAGGAGAAGTCTGGAAGCAACTGAGAATTTCATTGAATCTTTGAAAGAACAAGTGAACACATCTAGAGAGAAGAGAAAGGAATTGATGGATAAACTCAAGGAGAAAGAAGAACAAAGCATTGACAATCAAGCCCTACAAGGCAAGACAGATGAATGTGAGAAGCTTTCTAGAGGGAATGCAGTCCTAAAAAATCAGATGCAATCCATTATGATGAAGCTAACAAAGGATATTGAAGATAGAAAGAAGAATGAGGAAAATCTAACTTAGTCATTGAAGGATAGATTTGATGAATGTTGAAGACTAAACTATGAGAATGATCAATTGAGACTTGAATTGGTACAATCCAAGAATGATGGGAAAGAACTTGAAAGGTAGATCAAAATTATGAGAGATAAAATTTCCACTGCTAATGAGTACAAAGAAAAATTCAAAGTGAGCTCACCCAGGCTAGATGAGATGTTAGAAAGTCGGAGAAGTGGAAAGACATGTGAGGACTTGGTTATGAGAAAGGAGAATCTTTTGGTTATGAATAAAGAAATCATCAGAAGAACAAGAGACCTTTGGTAAGATAGCCTAATGCTTATAAATTTAATGGTAGATGTTTTGTTTACAATAAATTCAGTCATATAGCAAGTTAATGCAGAAATAGGATGATAAATAATGGTCCTACTGTTGTCTTCAAAATCTGATTCCCTTTAACATCCTCAAAATAATATGGTTTAAAGCTTGGTGCAGAAGAGATATCAAAGATAAGGAAATTCTCAAGACAACATATGACAAGGTTTGATTAGACCTTCTACACTTTGGGCTTACTCAGAGCCCAGGTGGGTATACCTTTGTGAATTAAATTCAAGCTTTCAAACATAAACCCACCTGGGCTCTGAGTAAGCCAGAAGTGTAGAAGGTCTAATCAAACCTTGTCATATGTTGTCTTGAGAATTTCCTTATCTTCGATATCTCTTTTGCACCAAGCTTTAAACCATATAATTTTGAGGATGTTAAAGGGAATTAGATTTTGAAGACAACAAAAGTGGCGACTCTGCTGGGGAGAGTTACAATCAAAATATAAGCATAGATCTATGTAGAGGCTTGTAAAGAAAATTATTGTGTGTTTGTGGATAAGATTTCTTGTTTTCATTATTCCCATAGTTTTGTGGGTGGCGACTCTGTTACTTTGAACCAGTCCTTGTGAGATACAAATCTTTCTGAAAAGAAGACAAGCAAGATGCAAGGAACAAAAAACACAAGATCATTCATGAAGAAACATCCTCGCGAAACTTTGCAAGAAGGTCTGCTAGAATAGTCACAGAGAGGCCAGAAGAGATTTGTGTTGTATGAGCCATCAAATGTTGCTTGGGTGCAGAAAAACAATACTACTGGTAAGATGGTTGACCGACCTATTTATGCAAAGTCTAATTCATCTTCCAGAGATTCAGAACATGATATCTTAGGTTTTCATTCGGGATTGTTTGGAAATATTGATGATGCACCTATTTTAAATCAAGATATATCCCATGCTAGTGTTTCTGCAAAAGATAGAACCAGTTCAAATGTAATTAGGCACTCTGTTCCTAGGACAATTGATGAGAACATTAGTCTGATTGACATAGATCAAGTTAATGCATCAAACTCTAAAGAAAACTTCCCTGATGAGGATAAAGTGTCTCAAGAGATTAAAGATTTAAACAAAAGAGTCCATCATTTAATTTCCCTAAGGGCCCAAAAGGAGGCAAATAAGGAGAAGGAGGTTAAAGCCAAATTAATGGAAAGAGACAGGCTTCTTAGACAGATAGCTGATCTTGAAATGCTTGCTAAGGAAAAAGAAAAAAGTGATGAGGAAGGCCCTGTGATTAGGAAAATCCTAATCCCTAAAACTAGACAAGCCTATAAGTCAGTAGCCTCACCAATTAGGGAAGTATTAAATGACTCCCAGCCTCCTAAAGCCAATTTAGATAAAGGAAAACAGAAATGGGTAGATGATGGTATAGAGTCTAAAACTGCAGAAGAGATCTCTCATAGGATTCTAGCACATGAGAGAGAGATGGAAAGGATGAGAAAGGAAAAGGAAGATCTCCAAATCGAACTAGAAAAGGCTGAGTTAGAAGCAGCGAATCAAGAAGTAAAAAGAAAGATTAACTATTAAAGGCTCCCCCTATTATATTCCCATCAGAAGATCTTAGCAAGCCTAAGCCCCAACACATTTCATTTCCTCAGGTTAATGCTCAACCTGTAGTACAGGCCAATATTGCCTCAGTAAGCTAACTACCTGTGAGTAAACAGTGCACCCCAGCACCCCAATCTTCAATCCCAAAAGTTAAAATGACCATGGGAAATAATAGTGCTATTACCCCTTTTCAAAGAAGGCCCATCAATTTGGAACAATATAGACAATTGTTTTTTGATGGGATCCCAGGATATCCAAATCATGTTCCCACTGAGTTAAGAGACAGACTCCATAAATTTGCTGGGAACAATGCAATTAGTGCTAAGGAACATCTGAAATCTTTTGGGGATTTAATAAATGATTATGAGATAGCAGATGAAGATGTTATTATGAAACTATTTGTTCAATCCCTGATTGATGATGCAAGAGATTGGTACAGAGGTCTTCCAATAAATAGCATAGGTTCATGGAAAGATTTTAAAAATTGTTTTCGAGAGCAGTATGGTGACAAGACTAATGTGAGTTTCATGCTAAATGAGTTCAACAACATTAGAAAATCTGAAAATGAAATGGTCACTAATTTCAATGCCAGATTCCAGAAAGCTATGCACAGATTGTATCAGGTGATGAGACTAGATGACAGTATGTGTCTTAATACATATTATAATGCATTTGATTCCAAGATGGCCTATATCTTAAGAGATAAAAACCCCCATAATTTGAGAGATTCTTTTAGAATTGCCATAAATGTAGAGAGTAACAAAAAAGCATCTGGAAAATTAGGAAGAAGGACAGATGGCAGATTATGGCAAGAAACCAAACAACAACCTAATAAAGTTGCTAAAGAGGATGATAAAATAGAGAAATTGGTCACCGCTATAAAAGATTTGACTGCTAAGGTGAACAAAAATGATAAACCTCATTATAACTGGCAAGATAGACCCCCTAGATTACATGATATGCCCTATAATACCAATTGGAAGGATGGTAAACCCCAAATGGAGAAGCCCAAAATTACCCAAAGTCAAGACACACCGGATCCTTTGAAAGGGAAAACTGTTCACAATATAGAAAATACTCCTTGGTGTATTGCTTGTGATGGACCACATTCCCCTCATCAGTGTGTAGTGGCTCAAGCTCTAGAAGAATCTATGAGACCAGAAGCAGAGCCTGACATTAATATGTTTGAAACCATCATAGAAAGTGATGAGGAATCTATGCAAAGTGAATACAGTGATGTGCTGGATAATGAAAAGTTGGTGCGAGGATAGTTAGCCTTAGGTTGGCATCCCACATTAAATGTGGTAACAATTGAAGATGAAGAGGTTCATCTTAGGAGGCCTAGTGAAGAAGAAGTTAGAAATCTCACAAAGGCTACAATCGCCAAAGCAAAACATAACTATAACTTGAGAAGCACCAAGAGAGATACTGATCAAGGTGAGCCAGATTCTATGTTTGTAAAAGAAGTCACAAAAAGGGGTGCATCAAGCAGTGCTACTACTTTTCCTAAAGTCAGTCAAGGAAAAGAGGAACAAGTTAAAGATATACCTAAAGGCATAGATGATAAAAATGTTGGTGATGTGCAAGGAGCAGAGACTGTGAAAAAGACAAATCAATCCAAAACAGAAAAAGTTAGGGTTAATACTGAAAAATGCAATAATTCTACATTTGATATGGCCCAAGCTTTAACTCAAATGAAAGTCACTGTTCCATTAATAGAATTGCTAAAGATTAAAGAACATAAGGATGCAGCTTTGTCTTTATTCTCTGGTATATCTGATAGTGACACAGTATTACCCACTAGTTTAGCTAAAGTTGGAAAGGATCAAGAGTTCCGAACCTCAGAGGTTTATGTTGGAACCACTATCACTCAAGAGCCTTCTCAGGTGGATCCCTTCTATGTTACTTTGTTAGTCAATAACCGGTTGAATAAAAATTGCATGATAGATTCAGGAGCAGCTGCTAATGTAATGCCCTATGGTGTTATGAAAGAATTAGGGTTATCAGTAACCATTGTGTATGGTAAATGCTATGCCATGGATAACAGAGAAGTACCTGTGATAGGTACAATGAAAGATGTAGAAGTAAAAATAGCAGCATTTTCTGAAGCCACTTACAAAATGGATGTTATTGTTACTGACACTAAACCCCACTATGGTATGTTACTTTCCAGACAATGGGCAACAGCAGTAGGGGGAAATGTTCAACTGGACTTATCTTATGCTACCATTCCTATTGGTGGTAATCAGGTCAAATTATATAGAGAACCACGAGCTCCTAGGGTAATTGAAAATGTAGACCCTAGTATACTTAATTGTAAGATTGATGTAGATTTAGATAATTTTAGACTTCAACCAATTTCACCTCAATTGAAGAATACTGACCCCATTGTAGTTGAGCTACAAGCACAGTAGTATGGGTTGTGGCAGATGTATTTTGATGGAGCTTGTTCCAAAGAAGGATCTGGAGCAGGGGTTCTTTTTGTGTCCCCGTTAGGTATAACCTTTAAATACTCATTTTTATTGGCATTCTAGTGCACAAATAATACTGCAGAGTATGAAGCCTTATTACTAGGACTTGAGGTTGCAAAAAGGCATGGAATCCAACTGTTGAAAGTAATGGGAGATTCAGAATTGGTTGTTTCTCAGGTGAGATCTAAATATGCATCCAAAAATGATAGATTGAAGCAGTACAAGCATGCTATCTGGGATGTTATTGAGCATTTTGATGCATTTTCTATTAATTGGATAGAGTGAGCAAAAAATATTATGGCAGATTTCCTAGCTAATGTTGCTTTGAAAAATGATGATGTAACACTAACATGTATTTCCACTGTGGAAATAAAATCTAGGCTTGCTATTCCTAATAATGTGTACAATTGGCAAGTTTTTGCTGATGATGAAGATATTCTTAGGTTTATTCAGTGTGTTGATGATTATGATGGACAAAAGATTGATTGTAATGCATTGGTGGAAGTGGTAGACAATAGAGAGACAATGTTTGGAAATGATGTTGTCCTATTGGAAACCAATGAAATACCTAAAGGGCTAGTAGAGCTGGAAAGCATGTTTAGTTATAATGATAGTCATTTACATCAGCAGTCTACCACCAAGTTGGAAGAGTTAGAGGAGGTAAACCTGGGGATAGAATCATCCCCGAAGTTGGTATATATTGGAAAGAAGTTACCCCCTCATGTTAGGACTAACCTTATTAATTTATTGAAAAGGTATAAGCATGTTTTTGCTTGGTCTTATGAAGACCTAAAGGCATATAGACAAGATCTTTTTCAGCATGAAGTTCCTTTACTTCCAGATGCTAAGGCTTTCAGATAGAAACAGAGGCCTATCAATCCCTTGTTAGAAACTAAAATGCAACAAGAGTTGACCAAATTGAGAGAAGGAGGGATTATCAAACCAATAAGGCATTCTTCATGGGTCTCCAATTTGGTCCCAGTAAGGAAGAAGAATGGAGACATCAGATTATGTGTAGATTTTAGGAATTTAAATGTTGCTTCCTTGAAAGATAATTACTCATCCCCAAATATGGAAACCATGTTGCAAAGAGTGATAGGATGTGATCTTTTATCCATGATAGATGGTTTCTCAGGATATAATCAAATTCTAGTAAAGGAGTCTGAACAGTTTAAAATAGCTTTCACTACTCCATGGGGAACCTATGTATATGTGAGAATGCCATTTGGATTAAAAAATGCGGGAGCTACATTTCAGAGAGCTATGGATGTAGCTTTTAAAGAATTCATAAACATCATCATGGTGGTTTATCAAGATGATTTAACTTGTTTCTCTAAGAAAGCTAACCATCATTGTGGGCATTTAGAGAAGGTGTTCAATAAAGCCTTAGAATTTGGTGTATCACTGAATCCTAAGAAATGTCATTTTGGGGTTACTGAAGGAAAGTTACTGGGACACATAGTTTCTAAGGAAGGGGTAAGAATAGACCCTGAGAGAATTGAAGCAATCAATAGGCTGTCTGAACCTAAAAATATGAAAGGTATCCAATCCTTTTTAGGTAAAGTAAATTTTGTCAAGAGATTCATTGCAAACTTTGCAAAGATAGTGAAGCCTATTGTCAAATTGCTTAAGAAAGACACAAAGTTTCATTAGGATCAAGAAGCTTCAAAAGCTTTTGCTGGGATTAAGAAGGCAATCCAGGAGGCACCAGTGTTAAAATCCCCTGATTATAGTAAGCCTTTTTCTCTATTTTCTTTTGCTTCATATCATACGGTTGCTGCAGTATTACTACAAAAAGACAATGAAGGATATGAACATCCCATAGCCTTCTATAGTAAATCTTTGCAGGCAGTAGAACTAAAATGTGAAACCATGGAGAAACAAGCTTATGCCCTAGTTAAAGCTGTTAAGGCTTTTAGGCCATATCTGGTGAATGCAAACATCATTGCCTATGTCCCACATGCTGCAATTAAAGATATTTTGTCTCAGTCTGAGGTTACTGGGAAGAGATGAAGATAGATCAATAGAATTCAGGAGTTCAACTTGGAGATAAAGATCACCAAATTGGTGAGAGGGTTAGGTTTGGCTAAGCTCATGACTGAGTCAAATCTCATGAATGTAGAAGTACACAATGTTGAGGTTAGAGATGCCTTGGTCACTAGTATTGAGAGGCAACCTTGGTACATAGAGATAATCCAAGTTTTAAGAGGTGATATACTCCCAGAAGAAATGACATACAATCAGAGAAGAACTCTGAAACTCAAGTCCCAAAAATATGTGCTCATTGAGGGTGATCTTTTCTGGAGAAAAAGAGATGGAGAGTTACTAATGTGTTTGGATGAATTTCAAGCTAAACAGGTGTTGACTGAAATGTATGATGGAGTATGTGGAGGTCATTATTCTGCTAAGACTACTGCTGGCAAGATAATATGGGCCGGGTACTATTGGCCCACCTTATTTAAAGATACCCATGCATATGTACAGAGATGTGATCCATGTCAAAGATTCTCATCCAAGCTCAAATATGAAGGAGCCTTACCCCTAAATCCAGTTTATGTAGAAGCTCCTTTTGTTCAGTGGGGTATTGATTTTATTGGAGAAATTGTTGAGAAGTCAGGGAGAGGTAATGGATGGATCATAGTGGCAACTGATTATTTCACCAAATGGATAGAAGCCATCCCTACAAGAAGAGCTACTAGTAAAATTGTCATTGATTTCCTGATGGATAACATTGTAACTAGATTTGGGATACCTGCAAAATTGGTGATGGATAATGCCATGTGTTTCAGATCAGAAGAATTTGTAGGCTTTTGTACTAGTCATGGTATACTCATGTCATACTCTTCACCTTATCACCCTCAGGGGAGTGGACAAGCAGAATCCAGCAATAAAAGCCTGCTGAATATCATCAAGAAAATCCTAGAGGAGAATAAAAGATTTTGGGATCAAAAGTTGAAGTTAGCTCTATGGGCAGATAGAATAACAGTTAAAAAATCAATTGGAATGTCACCTTTTGAATTAGTTTATGGTGCCCAAGCCAGATTGTCGGTAAGCAACCTTCTTCCAGTGTATAAGTTTTTGCAGAATGAGGACATGGATGTATCTGAACCAATGGAAAACGGAATGGTCCAAATTGTAGAAATGGAGGAGCTTAGGACTTCTGCCCATAAGAAAAATCAGAAGATCCAGTTGCAGTCAAAATATCTTTTTGATAAAAGGACATCACTAAGGAAGTTTCAAATTGATGACATGGTTCTTCAGTGGAATGCAAAAGGACAGGATAAGGGAAAGCATAAGAAATTTGAATCACTATGGATTGGCCCTTTTGTGGTCTGTGACTTAAATGATAAGGATTCATATTTCTTGAAGAATATGGATGATGAGATGCAGGAATTTCCAGTGCATGGACAATTCCTGAAGCATTATTTCTCTTAAATGTCCATGCACGGTAGGTCCTTTGTTTGTACATATTTTGTTTCTTTCCTGCTTTTCTGTTTTGGTCTGTGTTTTGGTCTGTTTCTCCAGAGTTGTCTGAGTTTTCTTGTGTTGACCTTGCGATCAACCATCCCCAGTCAGAGCCGCTATTATCACTGATTAAAATGGGCTTTTCTTTTCCCATGGTTGGCTATGTTTTGTTGAAATTTTGAATAAGGTGTCATTCCAAATGCTTCAGTTTTGTTCTAGACCTCAAGGGTTTAAGGGTTTTTGTTTTTTTTAAATCCTCTTGTGTTTCATTCTAAAACCTCTGGTTTCTAATCTTTTGTTACTTTATTCACTTAAGTAATGGGTCATGAGGTCGTAGAAAGTGTTCCCCCCTTGTTGTTTGCCTAGGCGGTTATGTTGATTAATCGAAAAATTTATGCCTTGTGTATTTTTCTTCTAAAGTTGTCGGGCCCAGTAACCAGTGCGCATCTCGCGGATTGATCCACAGCTCGCGCTATTTCGCTATGCGAAGTTGCGCATAGTTTAAAACCAATGAAGTTGCGAAAACCACATGGCATGCCACATAGACGGTCCAGCTGGTTGTTGACAGCAAGTAAAATGGTGGCACATGGCACAAGTCACAATAGTCAGCGGGTCAGGATTAAAGGCTGAAAGGTGGGCCCCAGAGGTGAGTCAGGTCGCAGGTGGAGATGACCTAACAGGTACAACTGTTAACAATTTATTGAAGCCCTGTGGTTTCCTATTGGCAAATAACAGAGTGACAAGTCAGCTCTGAAAGTGACTGGGTGCCAGGTGTTCATGACGAGTCAGTGGGCCCACCCTTCCTGAGAGCCTTTTCAGAGGATTAAATGCCGATCAACTTCATAGATGATCCGACGGCCCGCGCTATTTTGCAAAGGTAAGATGCACGTCCTTTATACCCCGCGAAATAGCAAGAGTGAATGCGAGCCGTCCACATGTCATGATGATGACCTGGAGGATGCAGCTGTTGAGATGAAAGTGGGGCCCCATGGTTTTCTTTTGGAAAATGACAGAGTGACAAATCAGCTCCAAAGGTGACTGGATGCCAGGTGTTTACGATGAGTCAGCGGGCCCACCCCTCCTGAGAGCCTTTTCAGAGGATTATATGCTGATCAATTTATGAGATGATCCAACGGTCCGCGCTATTTCGCAAGGGTAAGGTGCTCACTCTTTATACCCCACGAAATAGTGAGAGTGAACGAGAACCATCCACATGTCATGATGACACATGGTCTAAGAAGAAAGTGTGGACCCGCCAAAGTGGAACAGGCAGTATAAAAGAAAGACACGCGGCCAGTGTCAAGTGGAATGCGAAATGGATTTCAAGGCCAATGGTTGGACGCCACGTGGTGTTACGTAGCCAATAGAAAAGCGAGACCCAGAAAAAGGCCAAAGCCGTCAGTTAATCTAACGCTCGATCAAGTTTCTTTTGATCAAATGGTTGGCGTTATTTCGCAGGACTAAGCCGCCCAATAGTTATGCTTCGCGAAGTTGTGAAAAAAAAAAATGAAACACTTGCAGGAATATTGTGACCCGTTGGAGCGAAAAATACGAATTCTTGTATGAATTCAATTTTGAAGGGACGGCCGAAGCATGTGGAATCAATGTTATAGTTAAGGCCCTAAGTACAAATATTTGATTTCCTAACAACCGGGTAAAGATATCTTTTAAAGGATTTTGTAGAAGAGCAGACACAGAGTTATTATCCTGATATACAGAGCAAGTCGGTTCAGTTGCAAAGCAAATTCCTTCAAGAAAAGAACAGGTTCTCTTGTATTTTTGTGTAGCAATTCTTGTGCAGTGTTCTAAAATAGATAATTAATTCTTCGCAGAGTTGTTTAAGAGTGGCATTTATTTCTTGCATTTTCAAAATGGCTTCTAAAAGAGAATTTTCCGGTAAGGTTAACTATTCAGAGAGGAGTGTATGTGATGATTTTTTAGAATAGTTGACGTTATCAACTAACCAGGCATCAAAGGCAAAAGAGCTAGTGCCCAAGGCTCCCTGTCTAAAAATAGGAGAAGGATTATATGACAAGGGCAATTGGTTGAGAGACCCATAGGTTTGACTGTCTGGGTTAGGGTTGTTTAAAGTGGGATTCGGAATGAGAAATTCTCCTGCCCCGCAAAACAGTATTTGGGAACTAGATGTTGGGAAACTAGTAGTTCTAGGGGTATTCATGGACACAGATTTGCTGACCCAAATGGCATCAAACTATGACCCGGTTACAAGAAGCATTCAAGATGTAAATGGGAAAACCTTTGTTGAAATTAATGCTGATGAGTTTAGGACAGCATTTGGGCTTAATGAGTTTACAAACTTTCTAGAACCTATAAACTTCACATCATTGGCCCAAATTTACGGTGCATAGAGGAGTCATCTCAGGAATGGGCCTCTCAAGGAACTTTTTGTGAAAATAGGAGAGTTAACAGTTGTAGGACCCAACACACAAGAGCCCTTCTCATTAAGTATGTTTACCCAGAGGGCCAAAGGAATGTATTAGGCACTTTGTTAAGTTTTGGGAGAAGATGTTGAAGCAAATATGCCGAATCATTACTTGGTAATGATTGCTCAGATTTTGAATCCTTCTCTCGCAATCACATTTGATTATGCCTCCTTTATTGCTAATGCTATCCATGGAGGGTTGATAGGAATTAAGAATGGAAAGGTGGATAGGCCTTTCAGATGGTATTCACTCCTAATGCATCTTTTTCTCTTCAAAGGTGGTAACTATTTTGCCAGTGGACTAGACCTAGTTAAGGAGAAGGAAGGAGAAAAAATGCCAGTACAATTATGGAGTACTGTGTTGTCATGGGACAAAGAGGATGCTAGTTTTTTTAAGTTTGATAAATATTTTGCATCCAAAATAAGGACTCTCCTCTGCTCTGATAACCCAAGAGTCCCCAAGGTTCTTCTGGAATTCATAAGACCAAAAGAATTCGCAGAGATTATAAAAATTATTCATAACTGGGGTGACATTTATTTATATCCAGTCTCCACAGTTTTCAGAGTTTTTGGTTTTAGGGGCACCCCATTTTTGTTACCTTACCAGGTCCCTCTCAAAGTGGGAATCGCGGAGATCCTCAGACAAATTGGTGGCTTGCAAGAGGAAGAGTTGACAGGTAGGGGTAAAGGGACTATTTTCCCTGTAGCTACCATAGCTCACCAATTTGTAATAACAAAGGGAGGCTGGAATTGTTTTGAGGATTTCCTCAAACCTTATCATTTATCCACTGTAGTATCCAGGTGTGCTGATCCAGAGGACTTCTTCAATGGTATGTTTAGGAAGAAGGTAGCATGCAGAGGTAGGCCTCATCAATTCCAGTTTCCTGAGGACCTCATCAAAAATGAATTTGATCTAAATGAGCAGGAACTAAGAAAAGAAAAGTGGGTGGCTTATAAGAAAGCTCTGGATTTTGTGCATCAGTTTGATGCTAGCTGTGACCCATTGTCTAGCTTTTTCCCATTAGAGGAGAAAATAAAGTTTTTAATTATTTGTTTTGAGGATGTGATGTAGAAATTGAAGGAGAAGAGGGAAGCTGTAATCAAGATCAACCCTGAGATAGCCAGAATGATCCTTAGTGCCTTTCTAGCTGATAACAATTTTGTCACATCAGAAGCATTCATACAGTTTGTTTGGAAATAGTACATAGATAAATATAATGCTAGATGTGAAACAAGAAAGGTTGAGCAGCCCAATAAAGATCTAGCCTCAGTGGAAGAGGAAATAAAGCAAGAGATGATGGAAGAGTTTAAAACCATCACCCCTGAACAGGGAAGAGATATGGTAGCACAAGTTGGAGTGCTTATCTTACCAGAATGGGATATTGCAGATGCCCTGTTATTAGATGCAGTAAGAAAAGAGACTAAACCCATGGAAGGGGTTACTTTCAATAAGGATAATGCTGCACTAGTCATGTGGTCTCTCAAGAGAAATGAGAGCAAGAAAGGCAAAGACACCCCAAGGTCAAGTTACCTTGGTGGAATGATGGTGAAGAGAGTACAGAGTATAGGGGTAGTAGAGGCTGCCAGCACTGTGTTGGAGACTGCAAAATTCAGTGTTGCAGTAGCAGAGAAAGAAGCCAAAGAGAAAGAGGCCCTCCAAATTAAGTTGGAAACAGTTTTAAAGGCCTACAACAGTGCCAAGGAGGAGATAAGAGGTAAGGATAGCATCATTGCCAATTTGCAGAGCCAGTTGACTAGACAACACCATCAAGGTGAGTCTTCAACACTGATGATTTCCTCTTCTCCTGCAAGACCTCCTCCTACTGGCCCTATCATTGAATTTCCACCATCTCCAGCATCCTCCAACTCTCAAATGATTGAAATCACTCCCCAGGAGTTAGAAAACTTGAGACAGGCTCAAGCTCTATATGCAGAGAAATATGAGGAGAAAATAAGGGCTACAATTTCCAGTTTTGTAGATACAGTGAATGCCTCATTGCTTTATAACAATGTAGGTAAAATTATGGAAATATGGAATGAGCTGAGGAGAGACAAGGCCATTTTGACACTTATTTTTGATAGATGGAGGCCTAGGGAGCAAGATCTAGAGTTCATGTGTGTATCCTATGATGAAGCAAGAGCCAATCCCATCATCAAATCCACTTCTAATGTCGCTAAAGTCTTAATGCAATTGGCAGCAGAGGTGGATAATGTGGATAGGAAGGTTAATTTGTGCAAGAAGGAGTACACTGATCAAGTTTTTGAGTTGCTCCCAGGAATTTTTGCTAATCAGGATCAGTTAAAAGACAAGCAAATATGGCTTAAGGAGATAGAAGCCAAATTGTCAGCAAGAGTTAAAGGAATCATTGATCTTGATGATACTTCTTTCTTTGTTGTGACAATACAAGAGATAGAGAAGATTAAGTCACATTATGGTTTTCTTAATTCAAAAGTTAACAAACTAAGGAATTCTTGGAAAAGGTTGACTAAAATTAAAGATGATGTGATTAATTTTTCATGACCGAGAGAAGAGATATATAGTGAGTGGGCAATTAAATATGCCACCCATGATCAGGAACAGTTGGAGAGCGCCCCTGAAAAGATAGAAGAGGTTGCAACCGAACAGCCTGTTGAAGAAGCTGCAGAGGCTGAAAAGAGCTCGTAACTGTTTTTTGCGGAAAACTTGTAACCTCTTTATTGTTGAAAAGAAATGATTGTAACAAACTCTCCTTGAGAAGTCCGAAGCTTGGTGCATCGATATTGTTATAAATGGATACCAGGACTAAAAGAAAAGGGATCGCAAAAAATTGTAAGAAAACGCTGCAGAAATTTATCTAAGCTTTTCTAAGTTTAATGGAGAATCAAAATTTCTTGTAATACTTTTTGAACTAAAAATCAATATACAGACCATTGGTTTTGAGTAAAGCTCTGTGTTGTCTTCAAGTTTGTTCACAAATTTGTTTACTGTTTTCATTCTGAATAATCCAGGGTTGTTCTGTTTGAATGGAATTGCAAAGCAATTTTAGTATAAGTGTTCATTAGCTTTTCTCTTTAGGAGGGAAATTAAAGAGGCAGGGATCACTCATGCCAGTAAACTCTCTGGAATGAACTTTGAATTCTGATGACCATAGCTTGGTTTATAATGCTTGAGTTCTTGTAGGTGTTAGGCATATACAAAGATTGATAGAAACCAAGTCGATGGGAAGCATAAAGATGTTTTGTTTGAGGAGTCTTATTTGAGTTTAGATGACTCTGTGACCTTGGATAAGGCACTGGTATTAAATTGAAGTTGTTTATTGCATACTTTTGTTGATCAAAAATGCTGAACATAAGTATAATTTCCATTCTTTGTTTTCAGTTGATTTCAAGGTGAACAAACCAACTGGTTTTCTAGACTAGTTTACTGTGGGTTTATGTTTGAAAGCGTGAATTTAATTCACAAATGTATACCCACCTGGGCTCTGAGTAAGCCTGAAGTGTAGAAGGTCTAATCAAACCTTGTCATATGTTGTCTTGAGAATTTCCTTATCTTTGATATCTCTTCTGCACCAAGCTTTAAACCATATTATTTTGAGGATGTTAAAGGGATTCATATTATTTTTGTTGTTCACCAAAAGTGATAACTCAAGTATACCTACAAATCTATCTATGAGATAGCCAATCTCAATCAATGAAACACCTCAGGGCTTGGACAACATGACAAGGATATGAATCCTTCTACTCTTCAGGCTCTGCAAAACCTAGGTGGGTATACCTTTGATGCATTTAATCAGACCTATTACACACAAGACTGCATCAATCAAAAGCAGATGGATCTCAAAGGGTTCAAAAACTAAGAGGTAACTACAGATGGGCTAGATCCACACTTGCAACTCAACATTTTTGAATCATGAGATGGAGGGACACTTCCACATAACATAAAATATAAAAAGATATTTTGATTTTTGTTTTTTAAATGGTGTTCTGACAACCTTTCAATATTACAAGAGACCAGTGCCTTATCCAGGCCATAGAGTCATGCATAAAACTGGATGAGAAATCTTAGATGCAAGTTCTTTTCAACATTAAATTTTCATGTATCAATGCCTTACATTAATACAATCCTCTACTCTGTCACAAAACCATACTTATATGTAGATATCCAATATGCATTCAAAATCATTAATGTTGGGTTTTAGGATTTAAATCCTTCCTTGAAGAATACCCAAAAGACAAAATTAAACTCTTAGAGGAATCTAAAAGAGACAACTCAAATTATCTTCGATAATTTGAGATTATATGAATCTGAGTACATTTTGGAGACAATTTCATGGAAACTTACACATGCCTTGCATATGTGTGAACCTGCAAACTGAAACTAAACCTACAGTAAAGACAACACTAAAAACATAGACGAACACACTGTCATTTGCATTGATAAAAGGATGCCATCACTAGAACCTGCAATTTCGGATTTCTCCCTTGGAGCCAATCTCTCAAAAACTGGAACCCTTACAACTGAGAAGAATGGGGAATAAAAAGGGAGAGGGAACCAAATCAAATCTTCAACTGAATTGCCAAGTGTCTCCCTCTAACTGAATTTTTTTCCCATGGAAATTGCTTCCAAAATATCCCACATTTTTCAAACTTAACCTCATAATTGGATTCCTCACTCTGAGAGCTTTCCGGCGATATATAATACTTTATATTTTGGCCAAAATTTAGACCCTGGGCGAATTAATCCTCAGCATGGATCCATCATTTAAATATTTCGAATTTTAATATAGTCAGAACTATATCATTTATTCATTTTAATTTTGCTTTTTGCCTCCATTTGTGCTATGATGCCTTGCCACGTGGCGGCATCTGATTGGCTGATGGGGTTGATCGGACACCACCTGGGATGACACCTCATCACCGCCATGTCCTCCGCTCTGTCACTGCCACTTGGCTGCCACATCATCGCCACTGGACTGCTACCTGTGCGCCAACTGTGTGCCACGTGGACGGTTCTCGTTCACTTTCGCTATTTTGCAGGGTTTAAACTACGTGCATCTTCCCTTTGTGACATAGCGTGCGCCATTGATCCATCTCGAACCTGCTCACTTGTTAACCCGACCTTCCTCTGCAAAATTTTGCCTGTTTGCCTCAGGAAGCGTGCCTATGTGGGGGGCCACCTGGTCTTCGCTCAGTCATCTCCTCCGTTGCCTCGGGAAGCATTCTCATGCGTGGGCCCACCTTGGGCGCCCATAGGCACCATCTGTCAAAAGCCTTTATGGCTTAGACATATTACTATAGTCCATTTTTGGTTATAAATACCAAAAAAGTCCACTTCCCAGCCAATGTGGGATAAAGTGATTTGCCTGTAGCTGCACTTTTGGAGCTCTTTTCTGAGACTTTCATGGTGATTTCTAGATTTGTCTTGGAAGAATGCTAAAGACTAATGCAAGGGGGAAAGCTATTACATTTTTGCATTATTGTATTTGCTAAGAAATTTGTATTTGCTGCTGGCATTTGTTTTAAACCACTCCATGCCCATTCAAATCTATCATGTGCCATTGGAGATGGGCACTCAACCTACCAATATGCATTTTGCTAAAGGACTTGTCTCTTACTTGCTACGTGGGAGAAGCTTTAGTTGTTGATTGCAGTTGCTTAAAAGTTCCCATGCTTTTAAAATGCCACGTGAGGGAGGAGGGAAGCTCTGTTAAATTGTTTTTGCTGCAACTTCAATGCCCGGGCCAACCACCATCATTTCCATGTTCTACGTAGAGGAGGGGGAGTGTTGGTATTTACTTTGCATTATTAAGTTTTTAGCTGCCCTTCTCCAGCCATCACGTGGGAGGAGAAATATGGTTTTATAATTGCCAAATTTCATTTGCTTGAAAACCTTTGCTGGGGATGGCATTACACTTGCCAGATTGCATTTGTTGTAAGGTTTCAACCCGCCCCTTCACTCACCACGTGAATTGCAGGGAGGTCTTTGCTGCTGCTCCTTTACACCACAATCTTGCTGCTCCAATGTTGCAGTAATAGTAGCTGCTGTGTTGGTTAAATGTGCATTGAAACTTTGACAACAACTTTCTTGCCATCAAGGTGCGAGTAGCATGCACTTGAGCAAGCGAAGCACATGCCAATGGGATGAAATTGAACTCCAAAAAACACTTCATGGGGAAGCTTTCCAAGTTCTTTTGTGGACACATCACAGATTTATGAATATGAAGATGTGGGACACTTGTTCAACATTGAAATCCTCATCACTTTTACATACTCCCGAGGAATCAAACATTTCGAACTGTCCAATGTATTAACCAAGCTTGATATAGATTCCCCCATTCTCATACAAAAAAGAACATTGACACATGTCATGGTATTTTTCAAACACAATATTTAACCTTTGTTGTATTAAAAACGAAACTCTTGCAATCTGGAAGGATGCTGACAAATCAAGCTGACAAATCAAAGGAGACACCCTTGACATTCACAATGTCTTTAACCTTGAATCCCCAATGGCTGCTACCGATATGAACTTTACCTGACTATGACTTGTGGATTGCATCATTATCTGAATATTCTGAAATTCCCCTAGTAAACAAAAATCGCCAATAAAATCAATCCGCGGGCATGAGCCAAGTCGGGCCCCAAAGTGGGTCTGACTAAAATTTTTTTTGATTTCAAGCAATTGGCCTTTGAAATGCTTCACGGACCTCAAACATACCTCTGGAAATGATTGGCATTGTTTTCGGATCATAAAATTGCATTTTACATCCTTCAGGCAATTACGCCACAATTTTCGTATTTAATCGCGAAGACGTAATTTTCAAACCTGTCAAAACACCTTTCTGGAGCTCGCCATCTGACAGGCGTGTACTTTGATATACAAGGATGACTTCTACCAAACAGTTTCTCAAGACAAGTCCCGAGCGAAGAGATATTAATTTCCGAAAACGGCCAACTGGCTTTGTCGACACTGCAGACCTGATGAAGTCAATGTTCTGGCAACACATGATGCCTTTATCAAAAATATCAAACGACCTTCGTAGGTCCTCAAATTCGGAACATAGGTACCTTAAAGTACATATTAAATCTTTGAATTCTCAGTTCAATCACCAGACTGATAGGATGCAAACGACGCGCTCACAAAAATGGCTATATTAACTGACATAACACTGGAAGTGCGGATAACTGAATTTGATGGCAAAATGAGCTCTTTTGAAAACCGATCAAACGGATTGGTAGAGCCTTGAAATTTGAAATGTAGCTCACCATTTATACCAACATTAGCCCAGAACAAACATTCTGACATGACACTCACCAAGACATTTTTACACTTGTGCAAACATCACAAACTACAAACGGATTGAGCTTTGAAAACTGAGCAAACGGATTCATAAGGACTTGAAATTTTGTATGTTGACTCTCATGTATGCATAAAATTCAATCCATTTTGAAATTCTTCATGATAATAAATATGGCAAAAGATATAAACACCCAAAGTAGGCTACTTAATAAAATTTGCATTTGTGCCTAGAATGCACTTTCAGCTCACCCCTCGAAATGGGTACCTAGTAAACTTATCCAAACTGAATTCTGAAAGTTGCACATCACTGCATAGGCCAAATGAAAGGTGTGAGACATGAATCCCGAGCCTTACCCTCTAAAAATCAACCGGCTCCATTTTACCCCCTTGCTAACTAGGCCATTCAAACTGACTTATTTTAATCATTTGGAAATGTAGGGCAAAATTTTGAAATGGGCCTATAAACTTGACTCAGTTTTAAATACTCCCAATAGTGGCTCTGACTAGGGATGGTTGATTGCAAGATCAACACAAGAATCCAAATATCTCTGGTTAAGTAGACCACCGAAAAACTAATCATTCTTCTCTCAATTCTTCTCTTCTCAAAATAGGGCTTCCTTATTCTACCCAAACAGCAGGGCACTTTATTGAAAACCACACAACTGAAAGCAAAGAAACTATACAAAATATACAACTTATCAATGGCCCGAGGCCATCAAAACTGAAATCAATTCTTACCTCTGTCAAAAACATGATTTTCTTTCCCACAAACCGGAGGTAAGTTGAGATCATCATTCCAATCTGCCTGATCAAAAACACTTCCATTTCTAATCAGCTGATCACATAAAACATAATCAACAACATGTTCATAATCATGATATCTCTGAAAATCAAACACATGTTGAAAGGACTGATCACTAGGTGACATAAGAGTGCCATACTCTTTACCATTTTTTTTCAGCTGAGATGAAAAGTGGCCGAACTCATTCTGAAAGTTGAAAACATCAGGCACATCTATATTACTAGTTTGCTCAAATGATGAACACTCCTCCATAATGATGGCTTGCAAACTAGAGAGGAAAACTTCCTCATAACATGACTACACTTCCACTTGCTGATCACAAAAACTATCAGCATTTTGCACACATGAAAGTACATGATTTTTACTTGCCAATGGTTCATTTCCTCCTTGCAAATCTGAGAAAAACACCCCAGATCTGTCATGTCTTCTAAAAGGTAGATCCTCATAATGCATATCAAAGCCAGAATTCATATCAACATATGAACCTTCATTATCATACTTATCAACCATATATGCATTATCATTTTGTCTATCAAACATAGGAAGAGAATCAACATTATATGTATCATTTTTTACACCCTCAAAAACATCATCAGAATCAAAACATGTACTGAGTGGGTATGAAAGATTGGGCACATTTTTCAATCCACATCTCTGAAAATCAGCAGCTAAGAGTTCTGAAATTTGCTCACTACATAGTGAACCTCCTTCTTCATTTTCCTTGGCTTCATCCTCTGAGCTGTAAACATTGTCCCAATTTGATAAAGGTATTGGATCTGCAGTCCTCATGTCTCTATGCACATTTGTTTCTTCATCACAACAACTTGCATCTACATCATATCCTTTATCATGCTGCTCATAATGTGTTGCTATATGTTGCAACATAGTTTCATAATTGGGGCTGCAAACATCTTGTGGATTGAAATCAACAACAAGGTGATCTACATCATTAGCATCTGAAACCTCAACGGGCTCATAATTCACTGAACAATCACTGTTCTCACAAATTTCTTCTCGCTCTTAATACACATCTGAACTTTCATGCTGAGAATAATCACATTCAACATCATAGGAGGTACATCCACTCAGGGGCTCATCTCCTTCATTATTTTTAATCTTGTGTATATTTTCAGATTGGTTACTTTCAATCATATCTATCCATTCTTTAATAGATTCAACACATTCTTCTCTGAAAGCAGTAGACCAATTAACTGAGTTAGGCTCATAAAGCTCTAAGAATATCTCAATTAAAACAGACTTAGGGGGTCTATTGTCAGTTGAAAGCTCATTCAATGTAGCTAAAAATCTTTCATAGAAGACATATGATGATTCTCCTTTACTTCTTAGCCCTATTTTCCCTTTTAACAACCAGACAAATCTCTCTTGGATCATTTGAAGACATTTTTCAATTTCTATATTGATCTCTTTCAAATTTGACAAAGGATTCTCGGATCTAGGAACTACATCTGGATCCATCAGGTTTATAGCATTCACTCAACCATTGTCATGCATGTTACTGTTTTTAAAAAATCCTTTAAAACCTTGCAGTCACTAATTTTCCAAATTTGCATACTACTGAAGATCATAAACACTGGATATTGCAGTAGCATAGATATGCAAATTAATCTTGAAATTCTTCTTTCCCTCTAGACTAGTGTTGTTCACTAAATGGGAAAACGACATTACACATTCTAATTTTCAGAACAAATATCTTTGCATTTGAAACCTCTGAAAATACCTGAAGATTTGTAGCTATAAACTCTTGTAGATCTGGAGATTTACTTCACCTTTAGCATGGTCTTTTACATCAGAGTCGCCACCTCTTGCACAGAGGATATTTTGAACAGCAGAACCATTCAATCACAAATTTAATTCTCTTTACTCCTTTGATCTCGTTGCAACAAACACTCTTCCAGGTTTTTCAATACTGGTATGAACCACAGAGTCACCACCCAACTAAAGAATTGGGAAAAATTCACATACAGCTGAAAGAACTTCTCACAACTTTCAACCATGCATTCACTATTACTCCTTCATAAAGTATGATATGAAACACATATCATTTTGCAGATCCAAAACAAGGAGCATTTTCTTCACCATGAAACCAATTTACACTCTGTACATACACCATGGACAAACTGGCTGGATATGAAATTGACAGGACTAGGAACACATTCAACCTCTAACCATATCAATCAAGCATTTATATCAATTTATTCCCTAGCAGAGTCACCATTTTTGTTCTTCACAAAAAGTGATAACCCAAGTATACCTGCAAATCTATCTATGAGATAGCCAATCTCAATCAATGAAACACCTCAGGGCTTGGACAACATGACAAGGATATGAATCCTTCTATTCTTCAGGCTCTGCAAAACCTAGGCGGGTATACCTTTGATGCATTTAATCAGACCTGTTACACACAAGACTGCATCAATCAAAAGCAGATGGATCTCAAAAGGTTCAAAAACTAAGAGGTAACTGCAGATGGGCTAGATCCACACTTGCAACTCAACATTTTTGAATCATGAGATGGAGGGACACTTCCACATAACATAAAATATAAAAAGATATTCTGATTTTTGTTTTTTAAATGGTGTTCTGACAACCTTTCAATATTACAAGAGACCAGTGCCTTATCCAGGCCATAGAGTCATGCATAAAACTGGATGAGAAATCTCAGATGCAAGTTCTTTTCAACATTAAATTTTCATGTATCAATGCCTTACATTAATACAATCCTCTGCTCTGTCACAAAACCATACTTATATGTAGATATCCAATATGCATTCAAAATCATTAATGCTGGGTTTTAGGATTTAAATCCTTCTTTGAAGAATACCCAAAAGATAACATTACACTCTTAGAGGAATCTAAAAGAGACAACTCAAATTATCCTTGATAATTTGAGATTATATGAATCTGAGTACATTTTGGAGACAATTTCATGGAAACTTATGCATGCCTTGCATATTTGTGAACCTGCAAACTGAAACTAAACCTACAGTAAAGACAACACTGAAAACATAGACGAACACACTGTCATTTGCATTGATAAAAGGATGCCATCACTAGAACCTGTAATTTCGGATTTCTCCCTTGGAGCCAATCTCTCAAAAAATGGAACCCTTACAACTAAGAAGAATGGGGAATAAAAAGGGAGAGGGAACCAAATCAAATCTTCAACTGAATTGCCAAGTGTCTCCCTCTAACTGAATTTTGTTCCCATGGAAACTACTTCCAAAATATCCCACATTTGTCAAAATTAACATCATAATTGGATTCCTCACTCCGAGAGCTTTCCGGCGATATATAATACTTTATATTTTGGCCAAAATTTAGACCATGGGCGAATTAATCCTCAACATGGATCCATCATTTAAATATTTCGAATTTTAATATAGTCAGAACTATATCATTTATTCATTTTAATTTTGATTTTTGCCTCCATTTGTGCTCTGACGCCTTGCCACGTGGCGGCATCTGATTGGTCGATGGGGTTGATCGGACGCCACCTAGGATGACACATCATCACCGCCATGTCCTCCGCTCTGTCACTGCCACTTGGCCGCCACGTCATCGCCACTGGACTGCCACCTGTGCGCCAACTGTGTGCCACGTGGACGACTCTCGTTCACTTTCGCTATTTCGCGGGGTTTAAACTATGTGCCTCTTCCCTTCGTGAAATAACGCACGTCGTTGATCCATCTCGAACCTGCTCACTCGTTAACCCGACCTTCCTCCGCAAAATTTTGCCTTTTTGCCTTGGGAAGCATGCCTACGTGGTGGCCACCTGGTCGTCGCTTAGTCATCTCCTCCGTCACCTCGGAAAGCGTTCTCACGCATGGGCCCACCTTGGGCGCCCATAGGCACCATCTGTCAAAAGCCTTTATGGCTTAGACATATTACTATAGTGCGTTTTTGGTTATAAATACCAGAAAAGTCCACTTCCCAGCCAATGTGGGATAAAGTGATTTGCCTGTAGCTGCACTCTTGGAGCTCTTTTCTGAGACTTTCATGGCGATTTCTTATTTTTCTTGGAAGAATGCTAAAGACTAACGCAAGGGGGAAAGCTATTACATTTTTGCATTATTGTATTTGCTAAGAAATTTGTATTTGCTGCTGGCATTTGTTTTAAACCACTCCATGCCCATTCAAATCTATCATGTGCCATTGGAGATGGGCACTCAACCTGCCAATATGCATTTTGCTAAAGGACTTGTCTCTTACTTGCTGCGTGGGAGAAGCTTTAGTTGTTGATTGCAATTGCTTAAAAGTTCCCATGCTTTTAGAATGCCACATGAGGGAGGAGGGAAGCTCTGTTAAATTGTTTTTGCTGCAACTTCAATGCCTGGGCCAACCACCATCATTTCCATGTTCTACGCAGAGGATGGGGAGTGATGGTATTTACTTTGCATTATTAAGTTTTTAGCTGCCCTTCTCCAGCCATCACGTGGGAGGAGAAATATGGTTTTATAATTGCCAAATTTCATTTGCTTGAAAACCTTTGCTGGGGATGGCACTACACTTGCCAGATTGCATTTGTTGTAAGGTTTCAACCTGCCCCTTCACTCACCACGTGAATTGCAGGGAGGTCTTTGCTGCTGCTCCTTTACACCACAATCTTGCTGCTCCAATGTTGCAGTAATAGTAGCTGCTGTGTTGGTTAAATGTGCATTGAAACTTTGACAACAACTTTCTTGCCATCAAGGTGCGAGTAGCATGCACTTGAGCAAGCGAAGCACATGCCAATGGGATGAAATTGAACTCCAAAAAACACTTCATGGAGAAGCTTTCCAAGTTCTTTTGTGGACACATCACAGATTTATGAATATGAAGATGTGGGACGCTTGTTCAACATTGAAATCCTCATCACTTTTACATACTCCCGAGGAATCAAACATTTCGAACTGTCCAATGTATTAACCAAGCTTGATATAGATTCCCCCATTCTCATACAAAAAAGAACATTGACACATGTCATGGTATTTTTCAAACACAATATTTAACCTTTGTTGTATTAAAAACGAAACTCTTGCAATCTGGAAGGATGCTGACAAATCAAGCTGACAAATCAAAGGAGACACCCTTGACATTCACAATGTCTTTAACCTTGAATCCCCAATGGCTGCTACCGATATGAACTTTACCTGACTATGACTTGTGGATTGCATCATTATTTGAATATTCTGAAATTCCCCTAGTAAACAAAAATCGCCAATAAAATCAATCTGCGGGCATGAGCCAGGTCGGGCCCCAAAGTGGGTCCGACTAAAAAAAAATTTGATTTCAAGCAACTAGCCTTTGAAATGCTTCACGGACCTCAAACATACCTCTGGAAATGATCGGCATCGTTTTCGGATCATAAAATTGCATTTTACATCCTTCAGGCAATTAAGCCACAATTTTCGCATTTAATCGCGAAGACGTAATTTTCAAACCTGTCAAAACACCTTTCTGGAGCTCGCCATCTGATAGGCGTGTACTTTGATATACAAGGATGACTTCTACCAAACATTTTCTCAAGAAGAGTCCCGAGCGAAGAGATATTAATTTCCGAAAATGGCCAACTGGCTTTGTCGACACTGGGGACCTGATAAATCAATGTTCTGGCAACACATGATGCCTTTCTCAAAAATATCAAACAACCTCCGTAGGTCCTCAAATTCGGAACATAGGTACCTTAAAGTACATATTAAATCTTTGAATTCTCAGTTCAATCACTAGACTAACAGGATGCAAACGGCGCGCTCACAAAAATGGCTATATTAACTGACATAACACTGGAAGTGCGGATAACTGAATTTGATGGCAAAATGAGCTTTTTTGAAAACCAATCAAACGGATTGGTAGAGCCTTGAAATTTGAAATGTAGCTCACCATTTATACCAACATTAGATCGGAACAAACATTCTGACATGACACTCACCAGGACATTTTTACACTTGTGCAAACATCACAAACTACAAACGGATTGAGCTTTGAAAACTGAGCAAACGGATTCATAAGGACTTGAAATTTTGTATGTTGACTCAAATTTATGCATAAAATTCAATCCATTTTTAAATTATTCATGATAATAAATATGGCAAAAGATATAAACACCCAAAGTAGGCTACTTAATAAAATTTGCACTTGTGCCTAGAATGCACTTTCAGCTCACCCATCGAAATGGGTACCTAGTAAACTTATCCAAACTGAATTCTGAAAGTTGCACATCACTGAATATGCCAAATGAAAGGTGTGGGGCATGAATCCCGAGCCTTACCCTCTGAAAATCAACTGGCTCCATTTTACCCCCTTGCTAACTAGGCCATTCAAACTGACTTATTTTAATCATTTGGAAATGCAGGGCAAAATTTTGAAATGGGCCTATAAACTTGACTCAGTTTTAAATACTCCCAACACCTACCTCTACTGGTCAATATTTCAAATGAAACAACTTTGGTCACAAGTCAAACATATGCAGAGCAGTGATGAATAATTTCCAAAATAGGAGATATTATGCTTGTGGAATGTTTGGACACATTTATAACCAATGCAGGATGAGAAAAAATCAGATGAACTTTAGGCCTATGCAAGGAAATGTTGTTTGCTATGCATGCAACAAATCCGGTCACATTGCAAAATATTGTATAAGAAAGAATGTGAGCAGGAATGCTCCAGTAGACAAGAATAGATCAAATGAAAAGGGAAAATAAAAGATTGAAGAAGGAAGATTCAAATATTTAGAATGGCTCCACACCTGATTCCAGTGTTGGAACCTCATCCGGTAACTAAGGCATTTTGGCCTTACGGGGAAGCTTTTCATGAAAATCCTTAAAACCCCCTTTCGGAGATCTATAACTAGAAGAGGAAGGTTGCAGATGATTGAGAATAGTTGTGCAGTTGATATCCGAAAGACTCCATGCCTATCTAAGTATCCGGTGATGAATTCTTGAAGAAAAAAGGTATCCAAGAAGCCTTTAGGGTTGTGCATTTATTACAACCAAAAGTTAGGTTTTTGGAAGATAAAATGGCATTTCTACTATTCATTCTTCACATTGTGAATGAAGAGAAAGATTAGGAGAGAAAGGTGAATGAGATTAAGTAGCGAAAACAGAGCTTGAAGTGATCCGATAGTGATTCCTAACATCTAGTAGAATTTGAAAAGGTATTTATCCATGTTTGAGAAATCTATTTATAACCCTATTTTTAAAATGGCATCTGTATTTGGTGTAGCAACTCCATTGGTAGTAGAGATCACTGAAAGAGAAAGGCCAGTGTTTAAGAAGAATCCATTCAAATCGATCAAAGATGATCCAGAAGGATCATTTTCCTTTGTACCATATGACATTTTGCACAATGAAGATATTAGGGCATACATTCATTGTAATGTTGAAGAACTTGGGAATGCAGACATGCTATCACTATAGACCAAGCATATCATGGATGGAATGGGGAATCTGAACCTTGAATTCAAATCATTTCAAGACAAGGGTTTTATCCAATTTGTTCACTTCCCAGTGTTTGATGAACTTGAATGGGTCAAGTATGTCTTAAGCTGAATCCATGATGAGTTTATATGGTTGGATAGACCTCACAAGATCACAAAGCAAGCCATTCAAGTGATAACCTATTTGAATGCAACCAGTGAGATCCCCAATATAAGAAATGTCAAGAACACAACAATGAACACATTTATCGGATCCCAACATGATAGCTGGTCAATGACAATAAGTGATATCATTGAACATGATGTGAGATTTTCCTCAATAGTAACAGGATATAAGGTATGCCTATCTAGTAGATAGAATTCAGTGTCTAGTACTACAATATATGCAACCTATCAAATGCTCAAGGAGGACAAAATATATGATTTGTGTGGAGTGATTCTCAATGAGTTAATGAGCGATCTTAAGAAGATTAAACAAGATAAGAAACATGTTTTCAAATTCGGTTCTCTGATTCTTGGTTTGACACTTTACTTTTTAAATGAAACCCCTGGTATAGGAAAAGTATAGCGGGCTTATGATAAACTAGTGGTAGTCCAAACTAAGGAAGATTTGCACAGATTAGGTGATGTAGTAGTTTAGAAATATGCTTTGTGGGGTCACTTCAAATCATTTCAAGCTATGATGCAAAGTAGAGAGAGAATCCCAAAAGACATTGTTGAAAAATATGAGGACACCATATGCTTTATGGTAGATAAAGATCAATGTCATATGGAGGTATTTGAACCAAGAATAGTTTGTATCATGCCCATGGGATATGAGGTGGATGGAAACACACTTGATGCATATGCTCAACACCTATTGAGTAAACTGGTTGATGAGAAGGAAGAGAGGTTTGGTACCTTCAAGGAGAAGAATATAGACCTTCATAAGAAATTCAATGAGCATGCAAGGAAGAGGAAGGTCAGAAAAGAGGTTGAGGAGCTTGCTGAACAAATAGGAATTTAAAAGAAGTTATTCAAAGGGCTAGGGAGCAGAACATATTGAAGGAGGAGGATATGGTGAAGCCTAAGAATTCAAAACTAGTCTCCACTCCTCCTAGTCCAATGAAGCCAAGGAAAGCCTAGTCAACACCTACTTTCAATGCTCAGAAGCCTATCTCTCTACCCAAGCCACAAGCCAAGTCAACCGGTGTAGCAGATAAAAGGAAGATGGAGAAGCCACATAGAGAATATGTTGCAGCCACTGTTGAGGATGTAGAAATAGAATTTGATGAAGTGGTGAAAGAGGTAAAGAAGATAGCTACCTATGCTAGGGTAGTGAGGATGCCTCAATCCGGTGGAGTCTACTGACCAAGAAGAAAAGGACAGAAGCTAAGCCATCTGGTAGAGCCAAAGAAAGTAAGAAACAAAAATCTGAATTAGATGAAGCTCTAAAATCCAACAAAGTTGGAGGTACTTATGATGTTGTTCCCCCAATGACTTTGAATGAAATAACTGATGAAGTGCTAAAGTAAGGAAATTTGAAGAATGTGTCTGTATATTATGAAAATTTTAATGATAATGATCAAAGACATATAGAGGAAGTAGTTGTACAATATATTGATGTTTACAATAAAGCATTAACAAAATTATCATCCATGATACTTCAAGAGCCTATATGATATTTTGGATGCAAGGAGACATACAACCAGTTTGGAAGATGAAAGGATAAAGGAATATGTATTAGTAAATTTGAGTTATGTGATTTCTATAGTTGAAGTTGATAGATTGTTAAATATTGCTAAGGATAGATTCAAAAGAAAGAAGAGAGTCAATAAAATCATGCTCAACAAAATAGATGAAGTAACAAAAGAAATCGAAGCAATTTTGAGACAATTTTTGAAAGAGAGCGTGTATGATGTTATTTCGGCACATGATTACACTCAACCAAAAGAGAAGTCACATAATACATCCATTCTAAAAGTGCATACAATCATTCCTAATGTGTAGAAAGATCAATCAACTAAGAAATTCATTCCGGTAGAGCAAACAAATGTGCATGCAATAGTTGATGATGTTGATTAGAAATTTGTTACCTCAAGTGATGATGAACAAGAGCCTTTGATGATAGATATTGATTCAATGATGATAGTTGAGGAGATTGGTAAAGTTGATACAAAGGAGGGTGAAGATATAGTAAAAGTTGCATGTGGAGAGGTGTCAGAGAGGGGGAAAGGAGAAGAGAATGATGATTAGGCTTTGTTGGCAGTAGCAAGAGACACTGTAGTAGATAAAGGTAAATAGGTTGTCATTGATTCAAATGATTTTGCTCAAGGGCCTATAGATATGAGTTCATTATCTCCTATTCAAGCATTAAAGATAACAACTCTTGCACAAATAAAAGCTAGTGAGGACTTACTCAAGTCCCATACAGCACATAAAGAGTTGATAACTTTGGCGGAAGATGTATTGGAGAAAATTTTGCCATCCTTTAAACTAGATATAATTGATACTCCCTCCGGTAAACTTAGATGTATGTTGAATTCTATAGATGATAGTTCTGATACTTAATATAAGTACAGATCCAATAGCTGATAAGATGAGAGGGGGGGGGGGGTGAATCATACAAACTTAATCATCGATAAAAACATCAGATTCAACCTCGGTAACATATATATCAGTAATATAACCAAAACTATCAAACATGCAAACTCAAAAGCATATAAACATCATAAACCTCATAACACCAAATTTAATGTGGAAACCCAAATAGGGAAAAACCATTGTGGGATTTCAGACCCACTAAGAAATATGCTCTTCTAGAGTATGCTCAGTTAAAAGAAAATCCTGTTAAAGATTACAAACACATTGCTAGATGTGACCCGGTTAAGGGATTTCCCTCAGATCTATTAGGATCTTCACTTGGTTACAAGTGACCTTGTTAAAGGATTTCAAACACTCAATCAGAATGTCACCTTGCTAGAGGGTTTTACAAATAAGACTATTAAGTCCACTCGGTTAAGAGATTTTCTGTCACTTTCACAAAATAATAGTAATAAAATCTATCTGCAACTTCACATCTAAAATGCTAAAGCAAATTCTTATTTGTTCAATACAATCTAGACATAGAACTAATCTTGTCTATCTGCTGGGCTTCTATACTCTGTTATTCAAACAGATCTTCAAGATTCAGTGCTCGGTAATCACTATGTAGCATTCCTGTGCATACACTTGCCCACATACATTGTTTATCAATAGTTTCCTATTTATAAACAATTAGGTAACCGCTTAATCTCCTTGATCACATTTCCCATGATCAATCATAGCCATCAGATCTTTAATCTTGTCCAGGTTCAATGCATCTTTCGATCTGAAAATGTTTTACCCTGCCTTGGAACTTGCATACATTTCTTGGAACTTGTGCTAGGGTATTGCGATTCAATGTGCTTATAGATCTTCATGCCGACTTTCCATTGCCTTAGATTCATTAATGAACTTCATCCACAACTCACCAATCATTTAATCAGTTCCAACTTATCAGCTTCCTTCATTAAATAATGCATGCAAACATTTAATGCATTCTGTTATAGCTCGGTTACAACTTGGTTATAACTCAGTGAATACTAAAATTCACTCGGTAGACATTATGCCTTCATTAACCGATAGCAATAACCTTAGGGTTTACCTACTAGGTTCCTTAGGGTTTACCGACTAGGTTCTTTGCTTGGTAACATAGTATAGTATTAACCTTCACAATTTACAACATATGTATGATGTTAAAACAATCTAAACATCATGATCTCATCATTGTTTGACTTGGTAGTAGTTTCCCATTGAATACCTTATTCGTCCCCTTATTCATCATATTATTTTCTGTGTCTTTTACCAACATCTTTGTACTCTTTTAAATCATACTTCTCAAGATATGGCAACATCATACTAAATTAGAAAATCAATTTCTTGACATCAATGACAAAATAATAATATCAAGACAGTAAACATCTTTAATCAGTTATATCCATAATCATCAACAACCTTCTCAATATCCTTATGAAATGCCAACAATCTTTCATTGTCTGTTATAATGCAATATTGCCAACAATCTCCCCCTTTGGCATTGATGGAAAAACCAATTGATTTGACCTTTAAAAGATTCGGATAGCTATGATTCTGAAATGATGAAATGCTCTCCCCCATACATTAGACTCCTCCTCTTTTCAGTCTTCTTTCCAATTTGTAGTTTGCTCAGTTTTCATTTAGTCTTCTCCCCTGATAGGTCTTCTTCCTCTATATTATTCTTCTCCCCTTTGTAGGTCTTCTCCCCCTTTGACAACAATGCCAAAAAGTAAAGAACTAAAACATAATTTCTTTCCATATGAAGTGATTTCCTGCTGTTGTGTATCAACTGAGTCTTGGTCAGAGCATTTTGTCTTTAATTCCTGTTCCCTATATAATGTCCTATAATAATTCCTGTACACCTTTAGAAAACATCCTAAAGTGTGTAATGCAGCATCAACTCCTAAAAGATATGAAATAGAGTCATCGGATTGATGCTTTCACCGAACTTGGTCAATGAGTAGAAGTTAGGGGTAGGACCCATAACTTACTTCTGAGATAATCAAAAGTCTCCCTTGGTAGTGGCTTGGTGAAGATATCTGCTATTTGTTCCTTTGTACTAACATACTCCAACACCACTTTCTTCTCCTGAGCTTCTTCTCTAAGATAATGATATTTGATAGAGATGTGCTTTGTCTTAGAGTGCATAACAAGGTTTTTTTGAAATATTAATGGCACTAGTATTGTCACAGAATATAGTTACTGGCTCGGTAACTTTCTCATTTATACCTTCCAACAGTTGTTTGATCCATGCAATGTTGGTACAATTCAGTGCTGCAGCAATGTATTCAGCTTCTGTTGTTGACTATGAAACACATCCTTGTTTCTTGCTAAGCCAACTCACTAGTCTTTCTCCTAAAAAGAAAGCTCCTCCACTTGTGCTTTTTCTATCATCAATGTTACTTGCCCAATCAGCATCAGTATAAACTTTTAAATAAAAATCATTTCCTTTCTGATATACTAAGCCATAATCATTAGTGCCTTTCAAGTATCTAAAAATTCTTTTGATTGTTGTTATGTGTGTTTCCTTAGGATCTACAAAGAATCTTGCAACTATACCTACTACATGTGCTATGTCTGGTCTGCTGTGTACAACATATTGTAGCTTTCCAATCATGGATCAATAAAGTGTCTCATCAATAGATGCAGATTCATCATTCTTTGATAATTTATAGTTGGTAGTCATAGGAGTACTTACTAGTTTTGAATCCTCCATTCCAAATTTCTTCAAGATTTCCTTTATGTATTTGGATTGAGTAATGAAAATCTCATTTTTCATTTGCAATATTTGTAGACCTATAAAATACTTTATCTCATCGATTAATGACATCTCAAATTCCTTGCTCATTTCATTTCCAAAGTTCTTGCATAAAGAGTCATTACCACAAAATATAATATCATCAACAAATATGGCTGAGATTAGTATTCCATTTTCATCATTCTTCATGTACATGTTGTTGTTCTCACTTGTCCTTATAAAACCAATCTTAATCAAATAAGAGTGCAATCTTTCATACCATGCTCTAGGCACTTGTTTCAAACCATATAAAGATTTGTTCAATTTACATACTTGATCTTTATTATTGTCTTCAACAAATCCTTCAGGTTGTTTAATAAAAACTTCTTCTAATATTCCATTCAGAAATGCAGATTTGACATCCATTTGGTATACCTTGAAGTTTTTGAAAGCAGCATAGGCCAACAATGTTCTTACTCCTTCAAGTCTAGCAACAGGTGCAAAAGTTTCACCATAATCAATTCCTTCTTCTTGAGCATAACCTTTGCAAACTAGTCTTGCTTTGTTTCGAATGACTTCTTCTTTTTCATTTAGCTTATTTCTAAAAATCCACTTTGTACTGAGTAAATTTTTGTCCTTTGGTCTTGGGATTAGTGTCCATGTGTCATTCTTCTTGATTTGATCAATCTCTTCTATTATAGCATTTATCCATTCTTCACTGTTAAATGCCTCTTTGACTATTCTCGATTCAAATTCAGATATCAAACATGTGTTCTATCTCAGTTTGTTCCTTGTCATCACTGGATCATCCTTATCTCCTATAAACTGACTTGGTGCATGGTGTCTTCTGACATACTTGGCTAATATAGGCTCAATAGGCTCTGTATGATCTTCTTCATCACTCGGTAATTGGATATTCTCTTTATTTTCTTCAACAGTCTTCTCGGTAAGACTTCTCAGTTGAACATAGACAAATTCATCATAGTCTTCTGGTTCCTTAGAATTTCCTTTATCATTTCTTTCTGAAAATTCATCAATTTTCACATTTGCGCTTTCTACTATTTTGTTAGATGATTTGATCAGACATTTAAATGCTTTGCTTCTAGAAGAATAACCTATTAATGTTCCTTCTTCACTTTTCTGATCAAGCTTGCCATTTCTATCATCTTTGTGAACATAGCATCTACTTCCAAAGATTTTAAAATAACTTACATTAGGTTTCTTATCATACCAAATTTCATATGGTGTCTTCAAAGTACCTTTCTTCAATTGAACTCGGTTCAAGGTGTAGACTGTTGTACTTATTGCTTATGTCCAAAATGTTTGTGGGACCTTCTTTTCAATCATCAGTGTTTTGGCACAATCCACAATAGATCTGTTTCTTCTCTCAGCTATTCCATTCTACTGTGGAGTTCTCGGTGCAGAGACTTGTCTTTTAATACCATGATCATTGCAAAATAAGTTGAACTCATCAAATATGAACTCTCCTCCTCTATCTGATCTAAGAAATTTTAGTTGTCTTCCTGTTTCATTTTCAACTCTTGCCTTGTACCATTTAAACATTTGAAAAGCTTCTAATTTTTCTTTTAAAAACATTACTGACATCATCCTTGAATAGTCATCCACAAATAATATGAAATATTTATCACCATAATAACTTTGAACTTTCATAGGACCACAAAGATCAGTGTGCACTAGATCTAAAATTCCTTTAGAAGTGTAAGACTTACTTGTAAAGCTTGATCTTGTCATCTTACCCATCTAGCATCCTCGACACATAGCATTTTCAGGTTTTTCAAGACTCAGTAGACCTCTTACTCGGTGCTTCTTGCTTATTTTGATCAGATTATCAAAATTGACATGACAAAACCTTTTATGCCATAACCAAGTATCATCTATCTTTGCATATAAACACTTGTTACGAGTTGAGTCAAGGTGAAACGTGTTACCTTTTATTTGTGTCCCAGTAGCAGCTAGCTTTCCATTCTTGTCATGAACTTTGACAATTCCTTTCTTAAATTCTTTTTGGTAACCTATGTTGTTTAGCTATGCTACACTCAACAAATTGTATTTAAAACCTTCAACCCAATAAACATCATTACATCTTGCATTGTCAAGCAATGTTATAGATCCTTTACCTTTCACTGGACATGGTGCATCATTACCAAATCTAACATAGCCTCCATCATAATCTTCTAATATAACAAACTTGTGTTTATCTCCTGTCATATGATGTGAGCATCCATTATCTATAATCCAAGAATCATTAGTGTTTATGTGAGATATTAGGGCTTTTTCTTCATACCTTTCTTCATCTGATCCATCTTTGATAGCCACATAAACTAATTCCTCTATATCTATCTCATCTGATTTATCATCATTGGATTCCTCATCAGCTATTAAGCATGTCTTTCTATCTCTTCTTCTGAAGTCTCGGTGTCCTCTGTCATGATTATCTTTCTGTCTGTCATCTCGGTAATCTCTCTTTTCAATCAAATCTCTGTTAGGACATTTATAAGCCATATGTCCTATCTTGTCACAATTGAAACCTTTCAAAGGTAGTTTTCCTTTATACTTACCTTTGCCTCTCGGTAACCTTTTGGCTAGTAGTGCTTCAAACTCTTCTTGCTTTCTTATCTCCTCATATAGTTTGTGTACTTCCTCCATGTTCTTACAAAATCTTTCTCTTGCTCCACTGTGATCTCCTTCAGAGTACTTATACTTTCTTTCATTGTAATCATTAGATTCATCAAGATGAAAAGAACTAAATGCAAATTCAACTTTATTTACCGAAGATCCACTGTTATCAAATTTACTTAACTCAAATGCATGTAGCTTACCAATAGTAGCATCTAAAGAAACTGCCATATTAGGTATAGACCTCAATTCATTGATTGGAGAGACTCGGATTGCATAAGTTGGTAGAAGGGTTCTCAACAACTTGTTATATCCTTTTCTTCAATAGTTCCACCTGGTCCTTTGATTTGATTGACAATCTCCTTTAGTCTTGTACTGTACTAAGTTATGTTCTCACCTTCATTCATCCTCATAGTTTCAAGTTGTCCTCTTAGACTATCTACTTTTTCTCTTTGAACATGTTCATCTCCTCCATATACTAATATGAGCTTGTCCCACATTGACTTTGCATCATTGCAGCCTTCTAGGTCATTAAACTCTGAGTCAGTCAATGCAGATGTTATTTCAATCATTGCTTGAATATGTTCTTGCTTTGCCTTTATCTCTTCCATAGTCAATGGATAGGTGCTTGGTGTAACAAAATCATTCTCCAGATAGTATACATCATATTCTCCAACTCCTGATAGATGTAGCTTCATCCTTTTCTACCATGTAGAGAAACTTGACTTGTTCAGCTTCAGTGCATCCCTCTTATACATCTTTGGATCTTTAACTCAAGTGCCTTTAAACTTTTCCTTCTGAAGTCCAAGGCTCTGATACCAATTGATAGTTCTGATACTTTATATAAGTACAGATCCAATAGCCAATAAGATGAGAGGGGGGGGGATGGATCATACAAACTTAATCATCCATAAAAACATCAGATTCAACCTCAGTAACATATATTTCAATAATATACCCAAAACTGTCAAACATGCAAACTCAAAAGCATATAAACATCATAAACCTCATAACACCATATTTAACATGGAAACCCAAATAGGGAAAAACCACTGTGGGATTTTGGACCCACTAAGAAATATACTCTTCTAGAGTATGCTTGGTTAAAAGCAAATCCTATTAAGATTACAAACACATTGCTAGATGTGACCCGGTTAAGGGATTTCCCTCAAATCTGTTAGGATCTTCACCTTGTTAGAAGTGACCTTGTTAAAAGATTTCAAACACTCAATCAGAATGTCACCTTGCTAGAGGGTTTTACAAATAAGACTGTTAAGTCCACTCGGTTAAGAGATTTTCTGTCACTTTCACAAAATAACAGTAATAAAATCTATCTGCAACTTCACATCTAAAATGCTAAAGCAGATTCTTATTTGTTCAATACAATCTAGACATAGAACTAATCTTGTCTATCTGCTAGGCTTCTATACTCTATTATTCAAATAGGTCTTCAAACTTCAGTGCTCGGTAATCACTATGTAGCATCCCTGTGCATACACTTGCCCGCATACATTGTTTATCAACAGTTTCCTATTTATAAACAATTTGGTAACTGCTTAATCTCCTTGATCACATTTCCCATGATCAATCATAGCCATCAGATCTTCAATCTTGTCCAGGTTCAATGCATCTTTCAATCTAAAAATGTTTTACCCTGCCTTGGAACTTGCATACATTTCTTGGAACTTGTGCCAAGGTATTGCGGTTCAATCTACACTGTAGATCTTCATGCCGACTTTCCATTGCCTTAGATTCATTAACAAACTTCATCCATGGCTCACCAATCATTTAATCAGTTCTAGCTTATCAGCTTCCTTCATTAAATAATGCATGCAAACATTTAATGCAATCTGTTATAGCTTAGTTACAACTCGATTATAACTTGGTGAATACTAAACTTCACTCGGTAGACATTCCGCCTTCATTAACCGATAGCAATAACCTTAGGGTTTACCGACTAGGTTCTTTGCTTGGTAACATAGTATAGTATTAACCTTCACAATTTACAATATATTTATGATGTTAAAACAATCTAAACATCATGATCTCATCATTGTCTGATTCGATAGTAGTTTCCCATTGAATATCTTATTCATCCCCTTATTCATCATATTCTTTTCTGTGTCTTTTATCGACATCTTTATACTCTTTTAAATCGTGCTTCTCAAGATATGGCAACATCATACTGAATTAGAAAATCAATTTCTTTACATCAATGACAAAATAATAATATCAAGACAGTAAACATCTTTAATCAGTTATATCCATAATCATCAACAACCTTCTCAATATCCTTATGAAATGCCAACAATCTTTCATTGTCTGTTATAATGCAATATTGCCAATAGTAGAATCTCATTTTGTGTCTTTAGAGAAGGCAACAGATGCAAAATTTTTGACTCAGTTAAATGCTATGAGAATGAGGTCAATTTTGAAGATGATTGAGGGAGATAGGGTAATCCTAATAACTGTTATGAAGAAAATTCAAGATGAATTCGATGAAGGCGGCCAAATATATAAGTTGTGTCTAATTTTGCCAAAGTTTACCATTGAGATTGACAAGAAAATAAGAGAATGTGAATGCCATCTTGCTAGCATATCTCACTCTTATGCACCACAATCAGTTCCGGCTAGAAATTTTGAAGGTCAAGTTATGAGTATATTGAATAAGATTGAGTTTAAATCAGGAGAAAGACATAGTTTTGGGCAGAGTGGGAGAAGTAAGAAGTCTTATCACTCCCCGAATAGACTCATTGATCATCAGTATGCAAGATACAAAAGATGCTCTGAACAAGAGTGTTCCGATAGATAGAAGAGAAGCAAAGATTCATGCCTATCTTTTTCAGTCATGTGATTAGTATTTTGGAGAATCTGAAGAAGGGTTGGGATAATCACTTGTTGAACCTAAAGAAATTTTTTGTTGTTATCTTCAATTTTTTGTAAGTAGCTGTATATATCCCTATATATAAATTTTGGCAGATTCCTATCTTTGGCATTATTGTCAAAAGAAGGGAGAGCGAAGTGAAAAATGGTGTGAATCCTCACGGGGAGCTTGTTGACCTTGATGAGTCTTGTTGAGTTTTGGAGATTTTTGAAGTTTTGAAGTTTTGCAGTTTTTCATTTTCACAGTGTTGCCATCAATGCCAAAGGGGGAAATTTTTGGCAAGAGACACTATTCTAGTGGAAGTTAATGCATGATAAATTCTTAGGAGTTGTCATTGATGGTAACTTGGTTCAGATATCATATCCGGTGTACATTGATTTGATTTACTAAAAGTTGCATTATTCATTTGGCATAAGTATAGTGTGCATATCTTGATTTTGGTTGCATTTCTTTGGTTGTGGTAGTAGAGGTAGGTGATTCGAGGTTTGAGGCAGATTATTCCTTAATCTTGACATTCGGTGTTGGTTCATGAATGAAATTGAAGGTCTAGTATTTGGTAATTTAGGTAGAACAGATTTATTTTGGTGTAATGTGTGGTCCAGAATCTTTGGGATGATTTCGGTGATTGGTTTCATGTTCAAGGAGATTGGGCCGACATATATAAATATTTTTATCATCTTGTTTAGTTCTACATATGGATTTGTGGACGGATTGAGCTGACTCATTGGTTACATGTTTCATGTTGCGT
Source organism: Cryptomeria japonica (assembly GCF_030272615.1). NCBI lineage: Eukaryota > Viridiplantae > Streptophyta > Pinopsida > Cupressales > Cupressaceae > Cryptomeria > Cryptomeria japonica. The sequence goes on from NC_081405.1 coordinate 286,954,488, forward strand.
GTTATGCGATTTTTGGAAGCCAACATGAAAATTGATTTATTTTGTTGATGTGGATATATAAGATTGATTTGGTTGAACATTTTAGAAGTAGAGATGTGAATGTGAGAAGTATGTATGAGAAAATATGTGAATTTTGGTGAATGTGATTCAAGATTTTGGTGCTCTGATATATGACAGAGCAGGAAAATAGAGCAAAGAAACAAAATAGTTGTAGAAGTCAAATTGAGCCTAATCGAAACTGCTATTTGGTATTAATAGATGCTATTATTTAGTTCATTTATTATTGTAATCATTTGTAATCAATTGTAGGATAGTGAGTCCTCCGTGTTGTATCCCTACTTTGTATTTGAGCAGTGAGCCTAAATGCAAGTGCATTCCCATTTTTGTAATATTATCATACTCTTGATCAAAGTATAATAATATTGTGGGTTCAAATCGCACCATGGGTTTTCCCTTTTTGGGTTTCCATGTAAAAATCTTGGTGTTATAGTTTTGTGGTTGAATGGTTTATGTTTCTGCACTTTACTTTCATTATTATGCATCTGGTGGTTAAAAAATCAGTTTAATAAGTTTGTAAACTGTGGAACATTGATTCACCCCCCCTCTCGGCATCCATTGATTCCAAAAAATTCTTTGTGTTATGTGTGTTATTGATGCAATGTTGTTTCTGATAAACCTATAAGGCACAGAGAGGGGGGGGGTGAATCAGTGCAAGAAAAAAAAGTATAAATCTGTTCACCACTTTAATCAACTTCAAAATCAATAAGCATGCAAGAAAGATAATCACATATGAAAACATCCAATAAAGCTTGCAACACACAACATATTAATTTTTCATGTGGAAACCCAAATGGGAAAAACCATGATGGGAATTAGCACCCACAAAAATATGCACTCTTTCGGAATGTGCCTTGTTAAAGGCCTAGCCTGGTTAGGAGCTTTACAATAATACCTGGTTAAGAGAAGAGCTTGTTAGGAGTCACCTGGTGAAGGGATTTTACCTTAGCTCTGTTAGGAGCTATACCCTATTAGGAGTAACCTTTGTAAAGGATTTAAACCCAAATTAATGAGTCACCTGGTGAAGGGATTTACAAGATCAGGCCTGTTAGGACCTACCCGGTTAAGGGATTTTAATACTGCTGCAACTGTTAGGGAACAACAGGTAAATGATCTACATATAGAAACTCTATGCCTGATAGATCCACTTTAGTTCTACTTCTAGCACCAACTAAATATTAATACAAAGCTTCACCTTACACCACACAATCAAATTCTCATTATAGATCCTTCATCTCATACATCATCACACAATATTCACCTTTTTATAAACATGTCTGCTAAGTCGACTAGTATCCTTGGAACAATTTCCTAGGTGCAATGTATCTAGACAATCTTGCACATTACACTTTACTTATGTCGGCCACAGACATCATAACTCAAAAATAAAACATTAAGTCTACTGATTTACCGATCTAAGTAACTTTGCTCTACCAGTTAACTATTCTAACTGATTGACTACTTAGTACATCATAACTTGCTCCAAACTTTGAATCTATTAATGTGGTTCCAGTCATAGACTCCTACCAATGTCATGAACATGCATTCCAAACCGCAACACCTAACTCATCACCGACCTATCGTACCGTTTGCTTGATCATAAAATTGTCCCTGTTTATTGGTTCACTGTATAATTGCTTCCTCTACCGGTTTGACTCTACCAATTAGACTAAATGACTTAGATGACTAACAAAATATGGTTTCTATCAATGACAACGCAATACAAGTTACCAATCAACCTATTACATCATATCATCATCATCAAGCCAACAATCTCTCCCTTTGGCATTGATGGCAACACTTAGGAAATTTTTGTTGTCTAAGTGTCACATTACAATAATCAAGACTCAAACCAAAACTCCCCCTTAGAAATTACATGCTATTAGGGAAAGTGCAAGGTAATGAGTCACAAATTCATGAAATTCTATGCATTGGAAAACACGCTCTTTAAAATAGGGGTCCATTTTAAAAAAACGGGGGCCCATTTATGCTTCGGGCCCCCGATTCAAAAGATAATGGGTGCCCGAAGCAAAAATAAATAGGCCCCCATTTCTAAATCGTATTTTACCTTTTTTTTTCAGGCGAATTTTTTCATTTTCACCCTGGAAGTGAAGTGAGAATATGAGATCAAAAATGCCCCCCCATGCTGTGGATTCCATTTCAAGCCTCCACCACTATCCTAGGTATACATTCAATCATCTATTTTCACATTTTGTAATTTTCTTGTATATTTTTCCTGTTTTTTGTGTATTATTTAGATTTTTTTGGTATTATTTTAGTCTTTTTAAAGTAGCCTATAAATAAATTTGTTTTTACTTTTTTAAATTCTTAATTTTGATTTGAAATATTCTTCAACACTTAACCCTAAACCCTAATCAACAAATTTACAAATCAAAACCAAACCTAGATAGTTAACAAAAGAAAATATCAAATTAGATATCTTAGAAACATCAAAACGAAAAATGAAATCGAAAAAAAAATGAAAACAAAATCGAAACAAAACCGAAACTAAATGGAAATCAAAATGAAAACCAAAACCAAATCGAAACAAAATCAAAATGAAAAAAATTAACCACTTCTAGCAAGCCACCATTCCAATTCCTTAAATTGAACATATGTACCAAAATTGTTCTTAAGCCCCATTAGGCAATACAAAAGTTACCACTATTAGTATAACCTTAAAAGTGTTTAACATTACTCTTCAAATTTTAGATATTAAATTTTAGGCTTAGGTTTATGCCATGTCATGGCATAAAGGTCCTATTATGTCATGTCATGGTATAAAAGGACCAATTATGGACACATTATGCCATGTCATGGCATAATAGGACACATTATGCCATGATGACATAATATTTCCTATTATGCCATGACATTGCATAATGGGTCCATAGTTGGTCCTATTATATCATGTCATGGCATAATAAGACCTATTATGCCATCATGGCATAATAGGTCCTATTATGCAATCATGGCATAATAGGTCCTATTATGCCATGACATTGCATAATAGTCCACCTATTATGCCATCATGGCATAATAGGTCCTATTAAGCCACAACATGACATGATTTTCTCTAATTGCCAACTTCATCATCTAATTCATCTCCAACACTGAAACTATGCTAATTCGACATGTTTACTTAGTATGATAGGACCAATTATGGACCTATTATGCCATGACATTGCATAATAGGTCCATAGTTGGTCCTATTATATCATGTCATGGCATAATAGGACCTATTATGCCATCATGGCATAATAGGACCTATTATGCCATCATGGCATAATAGGTCCTATTATGCCATGACACTTCATAATAGTCCACCTATTATGCCATCATGGCATAACAGGTTCATAATAGGACCTATTAAGCCACAACATGACATTATTTTCTTGAATTTCCAACTTCATCATCTAATTCATCTCCAACACTGAAACTATGCTAATTCGACATGTTTACATAGTATGATAGGACCAATTATGGACCTATTATGCCATGATGGCATAATATGTCCTATTATGCCATGACATTGCATAATAGGTCCATAGTTGGTCCTATTATATCATTTCATGGCATAATAGGACCTATTATGCCATGACATTGCATAATAGTCCACCTATTATGCCATCATGGCATAATAGGTCCATAATAGGACCTATTAAGCCATGACATGACATGATTTTCTCGAATTGCCAACTTCATCATCTAATTCATCTCCAACACCGAAGTACTAATTTGACATGTTTACTTAGTATGATAGGACTAATTATGGACCTATTATGTCATGTCATGGCATAATAGGACCTATTATATCATGTCATTACATAATAGCACCTATTGTGCCATGACGACATAATAAGTCATATTATGCCATGACATTGTATAATAGGTCCATAGTTGGTGTCCTATATTTTTTGGCTAGGATTTTTAAAAACTTATAAATATCCTGTGTATCATTTAACATATCCACACCTAAAGGATTTGGTCTTGCATAAAAATTAAAAAAGAGAGAAAAGTAAACATAATTTTTTTATTCATGGGTGAAAACCATTCTTATGACACCTTGGACAAGTACCATGATGAAGACCAAATTCTTGCATCATGTATAATCTATTTTTTAAAAGTACCCTACACTTAGGAGTATACCATAATCCATTCAAATTCTCTTTATTCTCAACAATCCTTGTCATCATCCATATCATGTATCTCACATTCCTAGTTTTTGACCTTGATTCAAGTGTTTTAATCATTTTGAGACATGTTTTAGGAAAATTCTAATATATAAAATCCTCTTTACAGAGAACTCTTACAAAAAAATTTAGAAGATGAGTAACATATATCGACATCTCTACCAAAGCAGGGAGTATGAGTTGAACATGTGATGCCTACCTAGGTAGATATCTACCCAAGTAATCTTATCCTATCCTAGGTGCAAATATGCAATACAATAGTTAGCTAAATGCAAGAAAATAATGATGCACAAACAAAGTGAATGTACACATTGAGGTGACACATAACATAAAAGAGAAACCACTAGATATGAGATATTAGTTTATCACCTAGATTTAACTCTTACTTTTCCTTCTTTCATAATTTATCTTTCATATTGTTCACTTTTCACATCTACTTTATCTTTTGGTAGCTATTTATCTCCTTTATGTCTTATCTCCAACTTTGGGAACATATATGTTTAAATTAATCTTTTATGTTTACTTCATATTCTATTACCCCACTTGTAGGGCATGTTTAATATTTTCGCACTTGATTTCCTTTTTTAATCCTACTTTTACTTCATATGTTTTATCTCCTATTTTTACATTATCTAATCTTTATTAATAACTACTAATTTCCCATAATGATTTATGTCTTATACTTTAATCTTTGTTCTATCTTATGATCTTCAAGACTATTTGCTTCACATATGTTCATATAATGTTTTTTTTATCTTATTAAAGCATTATCTTATGTTTGTATATTGGTTAATCAATCTTCTTAAAGTATTATCTTATGTTCGTACATTGGGCAATTTATCACTTTAGATCATTTTTGTATATCCTTCCATTTATATATAATTATATCTAGGTACATTGATAATTAGGTCTATATGATCTCTTACTCCTATGTCTAGTTACTGAAAACATGTTATTTATTATTTTTCATCAATGACTTATCATCATTATTTTAATTTTTTTTCAACAAGAGCATGCTATTTACAATCCTTTATTGTCATGCCTATTATTTTAGAGAATTTAATAGATTATCACTATTTGATCACACATTTTTGCATCTTAGTATCATATGATTGTGCCTCACATGATGATCTTGTATTGCTATTATCTTGCATGATCTTATGATCATATCTTGGTTTATAGAGCGTAATGATCTTACATTTCAATATCTTATTTTAAGCACTTATCATCAATCCTTATATATTCTTACACTAAGGAGGATCATCTTATTTCCCACTTCTTTATTGATCTTACATTGGCATATCTTACGAGAAATCCTACTTATATCAATATGATATGTACTACATCACCATTATATCAATCCTAATAATCCTTTTAATTTCATGGTCACTTTTGCCTATATGATGTGTACCAAATCACCATTATTTTGACCATATGTTGATCTTATTTAACTTTTTTTACAAGTTCATGTATGGAATATTTTATATTGATTTTAATAGTTGATGCATTTTACAAGAAATGAATGCATTAAATTGAATATATAATAGATTTATGAAGTTTCATTGAAAGGTTTTATTAAGTTTTGTGCACAAATTTTATATTTAAAGATTCAATAATATGTCCATGTATAGTTTTTTAAGTTCAATATTATATTATATTTCATGTGTATCTCATTCAATAACATAGAAATGTTACTATTTCTAAATGTTTATTTTAAAACTAAAATAGATTTTTCTTTGACATAGAGTTGTATATAATTCATGTATATCTTTATATATGTAGGAGCTCTTTGTTATCATGGATGTCTTTGACATAGATGAACTATTAAGTGAAAATCCCCCACCACAACCCCCTCCTCCTCCTTCTCCACCTCCACCTCCAGCTCCACCACCATCACCACCACCACCACCACCTCCACATCCACCCCCTAGATTGGATTAAATTTGTTTAAGAGAACTAATTAATGAAAACCTACAAGTGATTGAACAAAATATTATTGCTATCCAAAATGGGCCAATCATGCCACCCCATCTTCTAGAGTTTGCAAAATCAATGCAAACTATTGTCGAGTCAGTTAGATCTGTTGATTCTCAATTGGATCAATTTCATAGACAATGACAAGAGTTGCATGATTTTTATGCCAATGGTTTAACTTATAGGCAAATCACTGATCTCAAAATAACCAAATCTTGTTTATGTCCATATTTTACTAACCCAAAAACAAGAGAATCAATGCAACCTAACCAGAAAAGAATTTCAATTAGGTGGTGTGTGCATCCAGAAATGGCTAGACACTTTTGGGATAGATGGTGGATGGTTTTTGATTATCCACCACATCGTAATTATGAGGTCCCTTTTTATTTTTTGAAGAAATTATACTGTGAGTTTGTAATGCACCAAAAACCAAATTATTTTGATATTAAGTCATTCAAGGGTGTTGGTCGTGGAATGCCACAACATAGATTAGGGGCATGGAGTAATAATCCCCTACCAGATCCACCCATGGTTCCACTTGTTGCTCCATTGATTCCTGCAGATGTGCAGAATACATCATTCATTTCAACATTAGATGCTTTGACTTCCCTCATAGGTAACCTGAGTGAGAAAGCTGCTCACATGGCATCCACTCCTTGATGGATGCCACATATGTGTTCGAGTTGTCATGAGATGTGTGTAGGTACTACTACTGATCTAGGATCTGCTTCAGTTCCAGCTAAGAATGATGCAGCAAATGATAGTATGATGACATCATATATGGTTTTTCTTTGCTCTGATGATCATCTTGACTAGGTATAGATATATATACATGTACATGTCAATATTTAAATACTTCATTAAATATAGGTATAAATTAAGAGCATGTTTTTTTTTATATACAATCTAATACTTCATTAAATAAATTTGGTTTATGTAGATAAGGACTACACCTAATATTAGAGTCAATATTGCATCTACTGGAACACAACTCGACACACCCTAGGGGGTATAGTATCAATTTCTATCTAGACATTGTAATAGCTTTTTAAGTTAATATGTTATCATCATATACTATATAAATTTTCATGTTGATACATTGAATGCTTCTTTCTTCAGGATTTAGGTCATGAGGGACCCTCTACATCACATCGAGAAGAGGATGTGACTACTATGACACCATCTATGGTATGTATCTTAGAATTCATAAATTAAATATGAACTCTTACAAAATTGTAACTTAACTTGAAATTATTTAATACACATATATATGTTCACTAAATATGATTTCATTAAATGCATGTTTGTAGGTGGACACTACTATTAGGATAGGTTATCCTCATAATTTTTATCAGAGCCAATTTGAACGCACATCGACATCCTTTGAGGTATTTAATATGTAATACTTAATTTGATCTTATTTTGACTCTTAATTTAAGATTTAATTGGACACTTTGAATTTGACCTTGTACAGGAGTTAGCTAGCACTACATTTGGTGTTGATACTGCACAAGATACTGCTTGAGGAGATACTGCTAGAGGATTTGATGAGCAACCTTATGTATGATATTTTATTATATGATTATTTTAAAATCAAATTATAAATGTTCATTTTTTATTTAATAAAAAAATAAACATGTGTATGTGCTCATGTTCCTTATATCATGTTTCTTATCTTGTATATAGGATGCAGAACAAGTTACTGGAGTTGATGTGCACACACATATGGTAAGTTTGTAACTTAATTTATGAATTCCAACTATATTTGATAAATGATTCTATTAATAGTTAATTTTAATTATTTTAATATTATTTTTTCCTTGTACAACATGAGACGGGTGGATCTGGTCCATGTCTCGGGGAGAAGAGACCACGAGATGATATTGATGATAGCACTTAGATTTTACTATTTATTTGGCTCTTATATGATGTACATGTACTTTTTATGGACTTTACACATTTGTTTACATGTGTAATTATTTTTTAACATTGTATATATTGTCTTGGACATGCATATACTTTATATATATGGATAGTTGCATAATATGATTATATCATATATATTTTGTGCATACTTTACATATTTTGTGAACATTAGATATTATGTGGAGTTCATCATGTTACCATCCATATATATATATATATGGATTAGATATTATATGGATTATGTGGACTTGAAATTTTATTTTTGGAATTTTATTTAAATAACTTGTGATTACATAAAATAAAGGTGTACAACATGAACTAACAATGATGATAAGACCAAAGTATCAAAACATATCTTATAATTATAACATATTCTAAAATAAAAAGTATTAATCATCATAGATAAGAAAAATATATAATTACCATTACAATAATAATGATAATAAGAGAAAAATATCAAAACAAATATATTGAATAGAACTTGATTAAAATATAATTATCTCATTCATGAATTTGACCAACAGTCTCTCATTTATGTATATTACAAAAAGTGTAATCAAGAAGACCTATCTAAAGTAAAATAAACAGTCTATTTAAATTATAATAATAAGGATTTATATCTCTCAAAATACAACATAAAGTATGCACAAACAATAGTAGTCATTGAGGCCAAGTCTACTCTAAGAGACTTGAAAAAAAAAAAATACATATGATTAGTTTTTATAATGAGGATGCATTGAATTTAAAATACAACATAAAGCATACATCACAACTCTTCAAAGGGATTTGCCTTAAGGGTACACAACTTTAACTTACTTGTAATTATTCAAAATGAAACATAAAGTATGCACAAATAACTTGGTTTTAATTGATGCCTTCTACTTGTGGTAGACCTAAAACAAAATTACTAGATTATATTTTATAATTATGATGCATGATTTAAAATGCTATATAAAATATGCATCACGAATTTTAAAAGGGAGGTGGATTAAGGGTTCAAATTATAACCTACTTGATATTCATTCTGTTATACCATCTGCATCCTCTCTCTTTTGCAAAGCATCTATAATTGTCTCGTGCTCTTCCATAGAGAGAGTCCATAATTGTTTATTAGCAAGCGTGCCATGATATCTATCCAGTTAGATATTAGTTTCCACTAGAAAATGCGAGTAATGTATAATCTTCTTCTCTAATTCATAATCTTCAAATATGGGCAATCCATTCTTTCTTGTTACATATTTGCATAGCCAAGTGCCAACAACAACCACAGATCCTGTTGGATAGTCATAACTGTTACGGTTTCAAGCAGATCCGAAGCAAATATGAACTAACAATTATATGCAGATTTAAATACAATAGATAATGAGATAAAACAGGACACAGATAACATAGAGATTTAACATGGTTCACCCAGAATGGGTTACGTCCATCATACACAGTAGTCCAATCTTTCTTATTATCTATAAAAAATAGTACATCAACCTTACAATGCCTTAAGCACCCTAGCCACTTATAACATGCATTTTTAGGGTAAAAACAAAGTCGGCCTTTTTAGGGTTTTATTACAATGTTGGCAAGGATATGTGCTGAGTGTACAATACTTTGCTGATCAGTCACCACATTTCAACAATAACCATCATCATCTACTCGAAGAGTGGTTAGCTTATGTTTTGTCTCTACACATCAAGCCAACCAATACTTTGTCCCCTCTTCATTGTCCTCTGGTGCAACAACAACATAGACATGTCTTGTGCACAAAACAATTTTATTTTAATATTTAATGAGAAATAAAAACAAAAATATACACTGTAAGATTTCATATATATGTAAGTTAATAAATCAAAACAAATTTCAAAAACAATTTTACTTTGTTGTATAAGATCTGAAATGCGATCATAGTCATTTGATGCAAACATCTGATCCATATCTTCATCACTTATTTCATGCAGATCATTTGCATCTATGGGTGTCAATGATCTTTGTTGCCATTCTTCAACCCATTCTTTATTCTCACAAAATTCCCAATCTCTGGAAACACAAAACTGACAAAAGCAAGCAAGATGCCTTGTGAATATAGTCCATGTGTTTGAATTAGAACTCTTAAACGAATGCCATTTAGTTGATCCAATGATGGTATTACAATCATGTCAAATAGGAATACTATCTTCCTCTACCAACCAGAAGAAATGTTGAATTGCAAAGTTCTCAGTTGATCCTTTTGACAACTTTGAATTGCACCAATCTACAACTGCACAAGCATCTCTGAATTTCGCTACATCCTCAAATTTCAATTTTTCTCTAGCAAGAGCTCTTTTTACACAGGCACCAACTCCATCGTGTTCCCCCTTACCATGTCTTGCTTCAAAAAAACTCCATAAATGTTGGACATTGGTTATCTTGTGAACTTTGCATAGCCAATAAAACATTCTTGCATTTTTGAATTATCCAGTGTAGTTATCCGACCATATCATATGTTGTTTCATGTCAATTTGTCTTTCCTTAAGATTATCATGAAATACCTTGAAGCAATGCTGAACAAACTCTGACAAGTGTAATCGATTATCACTAACATAGAAATGATACTCCCTCAAAAAATTTATGTTATCTTTTGTACTGTCATGGTCATGTCTATATATAATGTGCACAAATATGGCCACTTGCACTGAGTTATAGTATTGTGATTGAGTTTCCTCTTGTGGTTTTAGAGTATAATTTTCTGCAAAATCCACAACTGATACTATTGTTCCAATTGGAATTGTGTTCTTGCATATGCGAAACTGTCCATCAAGCCATCGGGCATGTTGGGAATGTTTCACATATTTTGGAACAATATGACTTCTAAACTCACTGATAAATGCATTCACACTACTCCATTTTTTAATCAATTCTAAATGTTTCCCCATCTTTCCATCCTTTAGAGGGTATTCTATATTTTTAAAACTCCTAACATCAACCATTTTTTGTCCAAACTCAGATGAAAGTGTATATGGTGAAAATGGATAACAATAACAACAAGATTGAAAGGCTAAATGAATTCAACCACAAAACCCTAGCCTAACAACAAGAAAGATCCACCATAACATATGAAGATTACCTAAGACAATGCAAATCACATGAAATCACAAAGATTATACCATCACATGTCCAATAGGGTTTTGATCTCCATTCTTCCTATCTCCATTGATCTTGCTTGATATATTTGCTCTCAGATTTTATGTGCACAAGAGCTCAACAAAGAATGGAATTTGGTTGCAAGTAGGATCGTAGTGTAGTCAAAATGATCATTAGGGCATTAAGTCATTACGGTTTGATAATGAAGAAGGCATCTCCTTAAATAGAAGACACTATATGAAATGGAGGGATAAGATTGAGAGGTGTAAAAAGGAGGTCGGCTATGATTAGAGGGTAGGTGAAAGAAATAATAAGATAATGAAAGAGGTAGGTAGTGTATGAATTAAGAGATGAATGACATGTGTCATGTGTAGAAAAAGCTAATGAATTAATTAAATAAATAAAGATTTATTTAATTAATAGAAGAAATGAGATCAATTAAATAAATAAATATTTATTTAATTTAGGAAAAGGATAATTTAAATAAATAAATGTATTTATTTAAATGACAAATAAGGTTAGAAGAGGATAAATGAATTGATTAAATAAATAAAGATTTATTTAATTAATAGAAGAATTAGGCTTAGGTAATTAAATAAATAAATAAAATATTTATTTAATTAGATTGGACAATTTTAGGTGTCTACATAAACATGTTCATGCAAACATTCACCTATCAAAGAATAGTTCCCACATAAATTGCAAATGCCATAAATGGATGAACTGGAAAGAAATAATTGTTCATTAGGTGGTTTACAAAATAAACTTCCAATAAAATCTTTTATAGTTTTAGGTGGAACATAAACACCACAATCCTGCACAAGATCATTACCATGCAACATACAACATATATATCGAAAAACATCATAATAGTAATGAAATTGAACATGAGTTTTACAACAACAAGATATTCTTTGTTTATTGATTTTAACATACTAGGGTTTGCATTTTTCAAATGATCTTTGACTAATTCGTAAATTCATTAACACAGATTCATCACTAAATTTATTAAAGAATTCAGTTTGAGTCATGTCAAGAAGATGTTTTGGATGAGGATCATGAATTTTCAATCCCACCCTTAAGTTTAAAACATCTCTAGCATTTGATGAAACTCTAGTGTTATCATGCCAAAATTTTGCAATTAATTGTTTAGTTTCATCATTTAATTTCATGTCCGACCTTTGAAGTCTGCCACTAAAACTCCAACAATGGTTTAGTGGATCAATTTAAATTGTGTCTCTTGTTTTGGCCACTCTTGACAAGGTTCTACGATGTAAGTTCATATAGCCACTTATATCACTTAACATTCTTTTACTAAGAATTGTTTTGTCAACTATAGCAGTTGTTATAACTCTATGTGTTGCATTCTTATCTTTAGATCGACTTGTTTTTTTGATAGAATCGATGGTATTGGCAACAGTAGATACAACTTGCTTATATGATTCATTTGGTTTTGCATAAATACCTATTTTTTTCATGACTTTACGCATTTTTAATATTTTTATTAATTGTAACATTAATTGACATTGGAATCCTAACTTTTTATTATAGAAAAATTGTTTATATAATCTGTTCGCATGTGTTCTGATTTTTCTCCAAGAAACTAACCCATTAAGATTATCTAGCACATTACTATCAATAGTAAACAAATTACAATAATTTTCTTTCAGAGAGGGTGGTGTAATATTTTCAATTTTTATTTCTTTTTGTATTGGTGTATGAAATTTATATCCAGCTTCATTTAAATTAGCAATTTGATTCACATCATAGTCTCAGGGATTTAAAAACATACCAGGATTCACATCCACATGAACATTTGCATCAACAGTCATGCCCGCATTTGGTTCTACATTTCTTGTGTCCATCATGATCTCTTCAATGGTCTCATCTACAACGGGCACTGAACTAGATGCTTCTGAAGTGTTATTCAGTTGTCGTTGTTGTGATATTCAATCTCTTTGGCATTTTGCCTCCTTCTCTCTTTGTGCTTGAATTTTGTCTGTTGTCATTGTCTTATTTTGTTTCTTTTGACGTTGCTTAGAACCCATCTTTACATACTCCTCTTCAAAAAATAATATCTTTTTACTGAGTTCTTTAGAAAATTTGTGTAAAAAATATTAAAAAGTATTGTCAAATTATGTAAAAAATGTTTGTGAGTACGAATTTCAATGATAGTGTGGTAAATTAATGCAATCTGTCTTTTTTTTTTTATAGTAACGGTTATTTGGGAACGGGGGCCCGTTAGTAAATCAAATGGTCAAAAAAATGGAACAGGCCCCCATTATGTGAAGTTGATTCCACAACCCACCACTTGGATCGAGATTAGGCCCGAAATAGGCCTGGGATGGCCACACCTAAGACATGGACCTACAAATTCAAATCTCCATGAATGAAAGCACAAATACGAACTTTTAAAATAGTTTACGTGCCTCTAATTAGAGATTTTTTATACGAAATTAAAACCCATTTCAGATTATACTGTCTAGATTGTAAATATGTAAATTTATTTAAATATTGATTATTTTAACTATTTTTCATTTAATTTATACTAAATCGGGTCTAGAAACTTGAAATATTGACTAATTTTTTTTAATTTAATAACTTTTTATTTTAATGAATTTTGAAAAAAAAATTATGTCATAAATCTACATAAAATTATTTTCTATTTAATTTTTTTTAAAAAATTTTACGTCAAATTATGTGGGTCGTACACGTCAAATTTTTAAAAAGATAATTACGATCATTAAAAAATTAATTAAAAAAAAATATTAGAAAAAAAAATACAGAAAAATATGCTCATCAATCTTCAGTGTGTTACAAACCATTTCCCAAAATGGTTTGAGAAAATAATTTTAATTGTGTCAAAAAGTGTGGGTTGTACACATCCATGGTATGGTCCTGAAACATGCATTTTTAAAACATAGTTTTTAGAACTCCATTCAAAAAGTTATTTTTTATTATGTGGGTATTAAAATAAATTACATATTTGGAAAGTAAACTCAGAGGGATATCTTTTATATTCCTAACTTTTTCCAAGATTCAATCTTGGAGTGTTTCAAAATTTAAGCTCAAATGAGACAAAATCTGAAAATCAGGGAAAACACTTCCACTTTTTGGCCAAAACGTTGACTTAGCTTCTTGCCCTAACCCATTACAATTTACTGTTATTCCTTTATAGAATTTTGATTGACATAGTACTCCCTCTTTGAAATAAATGACAAAGGTAGGTAAATACATTATAATTTTCATTATCAAATGTATAGGAGTTCAAAATATTACAATATTTTCAGAAAAATGTTAGCAAAATGTGTCTTCATGACTATCAAGTCATTCTCCCATGTCTCGAAAAGTGTAGCAGTGATCTCACTGTAAGTCCAAACTTGGTAGGCAAGTTCTTCCATGGCATCTAATATACTCATCTCTGGTGTTGATAGAATTGCCTCTGTTTCCTTGTAGCCTCTCTGCAAAATTTCCAACTTAGGAATCAACTGGGTTTGTAACTCTTGTAAAGAAGTTATCCTTTTAACCTGCTCAGATTCATATACCTTCAACTTATGTTGTAAAGTTACTACATATCTACCAAAAATTGATTACTGAATCATTAATAGGATCAAAAGATTCACTTAACTTCTGCAGCTCCTGTTGAGCTTCCCGTGTCTTCTTCTCTAAATCACCACAAACAATGAAAAATTGGAAATTGTGGAAAGTATTTTACCTTTGATTTTCAATGCTCCTTTAATTAGGTCCATGTTGACAATGAGACCTACTCTGTCCTTATCAATATCTTTCATCAATTTCTCAATTCTCTTCTTCTTATATTCCTTCTCCACATTAAGAATTGTTGCTTTCTCCAAACTCTTCATTTGTTCTCCTATTGATGTGACTAGTTGTTCTAGTTTGTCAATAGGTGGAGGAAGAATGTCAATATCAGTCTCCGGTAGTATACTGGAAAGTATATCAATTGCACTTTGAATAGTTTGAGCCTCTTTTCTCTGTGCTTTCATAATTTTCTTTTGTGCCTTAGATTGCATAGTAGATGCAATCTCCATTAGCTCAATAGGACTTAGCATGTCCATATTAATAGGTCCTTGAATTCTTATAGTATCATATTCTTGATCATCATCAAGGATCTTCTTGGATACAAGTGATTGGGTTGTCACTTTCTGTTCAGGTTCTCCTTCCTTCTCTTCTTCTTCCTTCTGCATCTCTACGTCCTTCTCTGGTGCTTTCTTTTCTACATTCTCCTATATTTTCTATTAAACTTTCACCTCTTCCTTCTCCTTATCCTTAATTGGTGGTGCAGTGGTTTGTACATTATCTATTTGTTCATTCATCGATTGCTCTGTCATCTCTACAACTTTACCGATTGGTGCAGCTTTTGGTTGCACTGTATCTTCATCGGTGATAATGATTGTTTCTTTCTTTGTTCCAACATCTATCGATGTCTCATCAAACACAATTTCATTTGGTATGATATCATTAAGATTCAAAGTATCAGGGATATCTTCTCCCTTAATTCTCTCTAGTTCCTCTTCTCTAGGTACTAATCCTATAAACTTCTTCAAAATCTGCTTAGTCTCAACATGTACCGACTGAGATTCACCAACGATTAATCTTGTCAACCTTTTGTTTGTATGAAATAATGGCCTTTCCTTAGAAATAATTTCTTGAATATCCTCCATAGAGGTCTCCGATTGCAAATGGATTAGTACCAACTCAATTAATTCTTTGTCTTTCTTTATAGCATTTTTCCATCTTGCTTCCAATTTATTATATAAAGAATCAAGAATCAAGCCTTGCAACTCAATCAATGCTTTGTTGTACTTTTTCATAAACCAGACAACATTATCTTCAATTTTCTTATGCTCATCTTCACCAAAATTATTATAATGTTTCTTTACATCAATTGAAATACCATACCTTGTTATTTTCTCCAATATCTTTTCAATTAAAGTAAGTTTACTTGCCAGTTGCTTTACAGATTTCATAGTAGGCACTCCTACCACTTTAGGTTTCTTCCCACTAGTTCTCAACTCTTTATATCAACCTTCAGATTTTGTATCTTCTTCCTCATCCTCAACAATAGTCTCAAGAGTTCTTTGAGGATTTTGTTTCTTTCTTTTTCTGTACACTTCTTTCACTTTTGGTGCTTGAGGCTTTTCTTCTTTAGGTTTTCTTCTGATTTGGATCCTAGGAGGAGGAGGGGGCTTCTCCTTCTTTACACTTGTGCTCCTTATTTCTCTACTGGTTGAAGGACTAGAGGTTCCTGCCTGTTTAGCTTCAAACTTATCTCTTGCTTCATTAATCATTTTATTTGTGAAGCCTTGTTCCACAACAAATTGTTCAACTTCTTTTCTAATTTTCTTAGAAATCACCAATTTGGCCAACTCAGAATGCACTTCTAATGATTTCTCTTTAAAGGTTCCAAACCTAGTTGCATTCAGATCTACCAATGTAGATAGAAGATGATCAACACAGGCAATCAAAATATCATCTTCTACCCCATAACCCATGGGCATCACCCATGATGGCCTAGGGTTTGCTACCTCCATCTGACAAGTGTCAATATCAACCATGAAACAAATAGAATTCTCATATTTCTTCACAACACTTTTTGGTATCCTCTCTCTTTCATGCATCCTCTTCTAAAAATATTTAAAGTAACCCCAAATGGTCTTATTAAATTCATTCCCAAGCATCCTGATACTATTCTTGATTTTGTAGGGATGTCGATGTATCATCAAACCACTGTATTTTACCTACACCATGAAAGAAATTCTAAAAGTAGAAAAATAAACCAACAATCAATTGTCCAAATTTGAATTTATGCATTTTGTCCTTCTTAGTTGACTCTAGATTCAACATCAATTGTGCTCTTAAGGATTTAGAAAGATCGTATTTTGCATTATCCTTAATCATCCGATAAGTAGTATGAATTGTAGTACAAGGAATATTGTTTATCCGACTAGAGTGATAAACCCTATAACTAATAACCATAGATACATATTTTACTTCTGGATCCTCAATCTCATTCACAGGCAAAGCTCATCCATCCCATCTAGATTTTGTCAATTTAGTCACATCATCCTTAGGGATTGATCTCAATGCAGGGCCTTCACCAATTGCCCACAATTCGGTGATAGCATGAATAACCTCCTTGGTAATCTTAAGCAGTCTATCTAACCACATAAACTGATCTTGTATTCTGCTCAAGACATATCTAACATGCTCTTCCTCAAAATCATCCAAAAAATTCGATGCATGATGAAAACCTTTATCAGTAACCCATTTGAATTGTTCTTTCAAAATTCCTTCCTTATCACACATTAACTTGTACTGATCAAAGATAGAAAAAATACCCAAGTCTTCTAACTTATAGTGAATATAAGATCTGACATCTTCCACATGTAGAACACCATAAGGAACACTGGATAGGGCTCCAATGGGATCAGTTTTAGTTTATTTGTGTGGATGCCTCTTGAATTTTGATTGAGGCCTAATAGTAAAATCTACAATGTGTGGCATATCCATTGTAAAATATCAAACTCAGAATCAGATTCCAGATAAATACCTTTTACCTCCTTTGCAGCTAGGGTTTGTACACCAAAATGCACTTTCGGTGACTCACTGTTCACAAATCTTCTCAATCAGTTGTCAATCTTTACCAATGCAGTAATCACAAGCTCTTTCTCTTCTTTCTTTTCTCTCCAAGTTCTCTCGAGGATGCTAAGTGACAAATAAGACTGAAAAACCTCCTTTTATTTGGTTAACACCTACTGCATAAAATGCTATACCCGGTTGAACAAACCCTAAACACCATTCAACCCTAAAACATGCTACTGATTTCCAAAACATATCCAACATACCGGTTTCAACTCAAAATCACTTCATAACAACATAATACATCAAAATATGCAGATTTAACTTACCGCACATCATTCAAGGGGTCTAGAAATAGATATGACAATAAGCTCTCCCTAAGCTTTATATAGCTTATTTTATCGATAAGGGATTCTCCACACTAGGTGAAGAATTGGAGTCTTCTGATGGTTTCTCCTCACTCCTCTTTCTCCAAATCTTGTTCATTTCACTCCTAACTTCTTCTACACCAACCTTCTTCTTCCCTTTCCGGTCAGCAAAATAATTTACTTGTTGGTTAATCCTTGCTCTGCAAAACCTTGCAATATGTCCCAGTTTGTGACAATGATAACAAGCCATTCCAAATGCTTTCCAAGGTCCAACATTGCCTCTACCAGTTCTTCTTCTGTAACTCATAGCTACATGTCCATAGTTATGACAAATAGTTCAAATGACATTCCATTGTTCTCCATTTCATAAGGACTAGACAGGTTTACATAATGTCTCCACCAATTAGGGTTTCTTTGATCATTAAAAGATCTCTTCCAATCACCACCACACCTTTGATTCATGTAAGGTTTGTGATTATTCATTATAGGTCTGCACTCAACAACTCTATGCCCATACTTGTTGCAATTATAGCAATAACCATAAAAAGTGCTAGGAATATATCCATCATATGTATTAGGTCTATAACCATTAAGAAAACTAGATCTACTTCTACAAACATTATTCGTATGACTTACCTTATGACAGTTAAAGCATACTAGTTTCTAGGATTTCTTATCGGTGTTTTTCTTGTTCTTAGGTGCAAATTTATCTTCATGCATGATGTCCTTAGTACCAGATGGTTCTTCTTTCTCAAAATTTGTGTAACCCAAGCCATGTGTCTCTCCTTTCTGCCTCTGTGACTGGATCTGCTCATCAAGCATAATAGTGCTCTTGTTATATTTAGCCAATATCTCATAAGCATTAGCCAACTCCTTAGTAGAATCTTCATTATTTTTCATAAGACTCTCTCTAAGAGACATAGCCATGTCTAGATCAGCTTTCACTTCCTCTTTTTCTTCTTTTTCCTCTTGAAGATATGCATGCAAGGTACTAATCTCCCGGTTCAGCTTAACAATCTCATGCTCCTTATCTATTATTGTGTCTTCAGCTGTCCTTCTGGCTTCCAACTCTTGACTCATCCTGATAGTAAGGGCTTCCATCTCTCTCCTTAGATTTGTCTTATCATCATTCAACTTTTCCACTTCATTAACCAAGGCATCAATGTTTGCTTCCTCAGATGAACTATTTTCACTAAGTTCCATCAACTGCTCAACTAGCTCTCTCCTCTTAGCCAAAGAATCTTTGTACTTAATCCTAAGTTCTCTGAGGGCTTCTTTATATTCTACAAGCCTATTAGACAACTCTCTATAACTCATTCCTTCCCCCATGTTTGTGGCATGCCTGCCAACAACCCTAGGGAACTCACACTAACAACCTAGAAATGGAGTAGATTTTTTTTTGTTTAACTAATAAGTTTCTATCTAACCTTATCTAGGTAGTGACAGAACAAATTAATACACTTAAATCATCTTAGTTTAATCTTACATTAAATGTCTAACTATGTTTTGACACAAGCGAAAACATGTTTAAAAAGTCTCAAATAGTCCCTTGGGGTATATTGACACCACCACTTACTTACTTACTAACTTTATGATTCTTAATCCACACATTAGATTCACAACAACAATCCTACAATCTACATGCTTACATGCTAGGGATGAACTAATACTACCATAAATATAATTTTCCTATTTCTTCCCATACACATAGTACAAAGTAAATCCACTTATACTCTTTAATGATTATAGTACCAACCATGCATCAATTGTTTGTTATAGTCATAATACTAATGAGATCCTAATAAAGTGTGATCCATACATTTCAGAATTCCACAACTAATTACATTGCATTCACATATACATGAAAGTACACCATTACATGTTTCTACGTTATAGAATAGATATACATTAATATTTAACTTGCTGCCCAAATCTATTTCCGTAATGAATTCATATATACAAATTGTTGAATACAATACAACATATGGCAATTTACAACATAAGAGTTGGTTCTTTACACATACTTAATATGATGATCTAATAATGAAACATAAAAAATTCTATACTCTTTCACATAGCTACAATTCTGCCCAAAAGATGGCATGACAATTTCCAGCTAATGATAAATAAGAACCTACATGCTACTATTACATAATCATATATACATAAGGTTTACTCAACCTTACAAATGGTTCCTACACTATTACAAATTATTACAGCTCATATGATAATAAATTTAGTACCTAAATTTGTTGGAATCCAATAACACTGAGAGGGGGGATGAATCGGTGCTATATCAGAACTATCAATTTTATCCTTATTAAAACATGCATACACCAACCGGTATACCGATACATACAAAATTAAAAGAAGTAAAGAAACCAATAAGCCAATCACATAAATGATAATCATAAAAAACATAATTAGATGTGGAAAACCTCATAGAGGAAAAACCACGCTGGGATTTGTGACCCACAATATCAATCCACTGGCCATATGAAGAGATATTAAAAAATATGAGGGGCCTCCACTTACAGGAAGACTTACAACATAGAGCACACTGCTCAATCACAAAAGGAGCCTCACTGACTACATATAAATCCAGACTACAATTCGGAGAAGTGTTGCGAGAATACAGTTTTGGTTTAAGCTCTGTCTATTCCGGTCAGAAACCCTAAACCCTATATCAGAATAACCCTTACATAAATATCCTCACATACATAATCTCTCTGATATATTTTGCATCTCCCTCAATTACATATTCACATAATAATCGATATCAAAATGATCTATCAAACTGACCTATATACCCTATACAATTTATCATGCCTCATGTCGGCTTACAAAGATATATACAATATCAAATTACATGTCGGCTAGATAACATGAATGCATAAATATTAAAAATAATTGCCGATGCTGGATCCAAGAGATGTCGGCCTTCAATACCAATAACCTTATTTTAAACCATGTCAATCTGCATTGTTGGTAACCAAAGAAATCCTTTTGTCCTGTTGGTGCTAGTGCCAGTGACGGTGCCCATGTAGTGTCTGTGAAGTGCCTGCAGGTACACAACTAAACCAAAACATGAAGCTAAAATAAGATACCATGTTTCCATCAATGACAACATAGTGAAACTAACCAATTGAGTGTCATTTTCCAACAATCTCCCCCTTTGGTATTGATGGCAACACTCATGTGAGAAATGGTCAAGGTTTCATCTATCGGTTTCATCTTGCCTGCTCCCTCTGAGCTGAATATTCATTAATGCAAAATACTCCACATCTCCATATCTCCATAACTGCATAAATTCACCTAATGTATACAACTCCTATTATTTTTCACATATATATCACCACGCCTTTGACATCAATGCCATAAAAAATTCTAAAAAGAATGTCAAAGATCCAAAAAAAACTATACAATGAATATTCCAAAAATATCTTACCAAAGCTTAACCAATTTAAAAATTTCTGGATAAGCCTTCTCCAGTAGGTCAAGATAGGTATCCTAATCTATTTTGAAAGTGCCTAAAATAGATACAAGTCCACTTAATATATGTGCAAATGACTCTTTCTCATTTACCTATGCCGGTTTGGGCTTTCCCACCATATCCATACATTCTTTCTTATGAACACTGAGTGAATCCAACCGGGGACTCACCAAGCCTCTCAGACTTCTGACTCTTCTTATAATTTTGTCTCTTCCTTCTCAAGAATAGAAATTTGGTTTTTCAAAATCAAAATTTGACCATGAATGGATGTAGTCAATGAAGTTAGTTCATCAAAAGAGTTAGCTATATTTGCAATTTTCTCCCGAAGTTCTTTTATCTTCATATCCACATTAGCTGTAAGTATATCAGTGTTACAACATACTCTATAAATATTTGTACACTGCTTCAAATAATTTTCTATTAGTTTCAGCTTCTCATCAAACTTTTTCTTCTCTGATTCAATTACCTGATCAAATGCAGCTCTCTTAGCCTGAGTGAACCTCTCCAATGCTTGTCGGTTTGAAATTTGTTGTAAGGATTGAAAGTCCTTTAAAATATGCTCAGTAATTATTTTAAGCTTACCAGATGGGTTCACTGCATTGTCAATCTTGCACTCTGGGACAAGTCTGTGTGAAACAGTGATTGATTGGTCAATAATCCCTTTATCTGTAGATCCCTCGTTCATTAGTTTTTGTGCTACCATAATCATGAGTTCCAATGGACTCATCTCGGTTATGTTTTTCTTTTCAACCTGCTAGGTGTCAATTGACAACAATGATGGACCAACTACCAGTTCTCTGTCATTTTCCCCTTTCTTCTCCTCTGATGATTTAACCTTTATAACCTCCTCACTTGCACCGGTGGCTTTGCCACTTGATGCAGTCTCTGTAACTATCGGTTCCTTTGTAGGAATTGTAACCTCAACTTGTATATTTGTATCTAGAGGATTGTTATCCTCAATATTAGTATCCTCTACATCATTAACTTTTTCACTCTCTGTATTAACCAGTTTCTCAATATTTGTCTGTACATTTGTATCTACCGGGGGCTGGATTTCCACTATCTTAATGTTCTTCAAAATTGAGGGTGAAGTACCCATAATCCCCTTTCCTTTTCCTTCAACTGGGGTGTCCATAGTGTTTTTCTTTGATTTTAGTGAAGTAAAGAATCCTATGTTCTCTCCAAAGAACTTAAACCATGCTTTTTGAGTCTCCTTTATTATTTCATTTACCCTTCCTAGCATCAGACTAGTTATTCTATGTTTTCTATTAAAAAAATTTCTATTTGGCACCTCAAGTGTCCTTTCCATTTCCTTTGGAGCAATAGTAACACAAACATATAATAACTATTAAATTTTAATATTCTTATCTTCTTGCATAGCTGACAGTCTTTTAGCATCTAACATATTATACAATTTAGTCGATATTTGATTTTCAATTTCTATTAAGGCTTTCAAATATCCAAGTATAAGTAGACTGCTTCCTCTATTTGTCTTTCTTCATCATCCTATAAATGATCATAGTAAAATTGTACATTCTTTAACATGCCATCCTTAGTTATTTCATCTACTAATTTTGCACAAGGTTTAGGTGGAACCTTACTAGATTGAATAGTTGTATCAGTGTCATTCTTCTTCTTCCTCTTTGTAGTTGCAGATGCAGCTGAAGTGGTTACTTTTGGTGCTTTCTTCTGTGTCAGTATTTTGAATGTAACCATCCTAATCAGTTTCTTTTTATCTTCTATATTTGTTTCCTCTGATTTCTTCCTTACAATCCTCTTTAATGCCAATGGTGTGTCATCCTCAGATTCAGACTCTATTGTAATAGGTTCAATGTGTACTTCTGGATTCTTATTATTCCTACCTTTCTCCAGGACAACATCAATTAATACTTTGATGTCCTATGAGACCTTCTCAACAAATTTTCTTGCTTTTCCTTCTTGCTTCTCTCTATTCTTCTAGTTGAACTCTGTTTCAACCTCAAGTGTTTTTTGTTGTGCAGTACCACAAGGCTTCTCTTCCTCATCAATAGTTGCATCAATCAACATTTTTTCATAAGCATCAAGAATCTATGCATCCACCTCATAGCCCATTTCTTCAATCGAAATCTTTTGGGGCTTAACTGCTTCCATAAGTGTTTCATCCTTCTTCACCATGAAGCATATGTTAGTTGAATATTTTTCTATAATATTCTTAGGAACCCTTACCCTAGACTTCATATATTTTTGGAATGCTTTAAAATATCCCCATACCTTATCATCTCTTTGACTTCCTACAGAAATAATTGACTATTTCAATTATCTCCCTACCAGATGCCAAATGCCCATTGTCTTTTACCAAAACTGGGTGTATCATTCATGAAAAATAACATCAAGCAAACTATCAAGTTGCCATATCGGAAGGTTCCCTTCTTTTCTCCCTTAATCTTTCCTAGGTTTATTAATAACTCATCTAGCATCCAACCACATAGATCCAATTTCAGGTTTTCTCTCATCATTTTGTATGTAGCCAAAATGTAGGAACTGGAAACATAATTCAGTCAATTTGACTAAGTTACCTTATACCCGATGATCATACTACTAAATCTAATGTCCATGTCAGTAATAGTGTTTAGTCTCGTAGATCTCTCATCAGATGTCGCACTAGTAATTTTGTTCACAAAATCATTCGAAACCTTCTTATCTGGATGTTGCCCAACTGATAGTAAACTAGGGATTGCCCAAATGACTTCCTTAGTGATCTTTTAAGGTCTATCTAACCATATAAATTCCCCATGTACTCTACTCAAAACATACCTAATTATCTCATCTTCAAATTCCAGAATGTCATGAATGTCAGTAAACCCTAAGTCTTCAATGTGTTTGTATGCTGATTTGATCTTTCCAAATTCTCCCATCAGCTCGCTCATATACATGCCCTATATTTCAGATGTTCCCAAGTCCTCTATGTGATAGTTTATGTATTCCCTAAACATAGACAACTCCCTTTGGAACAAGGGAAAATGCTCCAACCAAATCTTCCAAGGTAGCCACATGCAGATACCACTTGAAAATTGGCTAGGGGCGGTCCTTAACCTCTACTACAGTCAGATTTGCAACAAAGATAGGAATAGATGATGACCCCACTTCCATGTTTAAAGATGAATACCTTTGGATTGCTCTCGATGAAAACCTTCAACAATTTCCTCCAGATGGTGGTGAAATCGCTCAAGAAGAAATCAGATTGCTCTGAAATGCCTTGATCGCTTTTAGTTGCTCTTAATCACTCTGGAATTACTCTGAATGCAAGGTGATCAATAATGAAGTGAATTCGACCTTTTAACCTCCAGGAAAATCCCTAATCTTCCATTAACATAAATGACTGTCAGTGAAAGATATCGAATCTTGAACATAACATATCCATGCCAGATAATCATCTTCAATGTCTGGAACATCTTCCAGAACCTCTTCTCGAGGCATATGTAGCATCTTCATGAATTTTGCCTACCCCTAAGGCATCTGCCTTAGTTGCCGGATAACCTACCTGCCGGTGCAGAAGCAACCTCTTCTACCGGATAAGTAACCAATGCATTTCCATCTGATGATTGTTCTTCAGTCTTCCTAACCCATCTCTAACTATGATCTTGCTGTATTTCACTAACCTTCTCTTTCCCTTTCTCATTTGATCCTCCATTACCAACCGATGGATTTCTGCTTTGATAGAATTTAGCAATATGTCCAACCTCAATACATACATAACATGTAACATTGTTCCTTTGAATTGCTTTGCTAAAACTGATGAAATTGCTTGACTTGCACTGATTAGCTATATGTCCAAACTTTCCACATGCATAGCATTTAACATTCATTCTGCAATCTTTTGTCTTATGACCATAGTTATTGCATTTAGACCATTTATCAAGAGTAGAACCAGGGTTTTGATTTGCTCTGTTTCTACATTGTCTAGTCATGTGACCAAATCTATTGCAAACAAAACATCTACCATTAAATTTATAAGCATTAAATTTCCTTACCAGTGTCTTGTGGTTTTGATCTTCATTAGCAGTACCAAAACTCTGTTCTTACTAAAATCCAAGTCCACTGGAATCTCCAATCTGCTTTTGTCTCTTCAATAACTCATCTAGCTATACTGAGCTAATCTTGAATTTATCTTCATACTCACTTGCAATAGTTAAATCTTCTCTCAGAATTATCATTTGTCTCTCAAGCTCTTATTCATTATTCTTTGATTGTACTAAATCAGTTCTCAACATATCATTCTCATGAACCAACCTAGCACATTCTTCAAATTTGTTCTTCAGAGATACAAAAAGATTTTATTCCTTTTTCTTTCGGTCCTCAATCTCCTTAGACATTCTCATAGTTATAACTTGCATTTTATTTTTTATAACCATGTTCTCCTGACTTAATTTTTGACATTGTTCCTTAAGAGCATCTTTCTCTTCATCACCCTGATTTTGCAAAAGCTCCTTCCTCCTAGCTTGAATAGATGATAGTCTCTCTTGTAGGACAAGAATGAATTCCTTAGAAGAATTCAATTCATATTGTAGCTTTAAGTTCTTCAATATTTCAGCATTATAATCTTCAAGTGCCATCTCAAGTTACTTCTCCAAAGCCATATCCATGGATTCCAAATTCAGGATCTTCCTCAAGCTGTTAAACTTCCTTCGAGGCACAAGGCTCTGATACCAATTATTGGAATCCAATAACACTGAGAGGGGGGTTGGGGGGGGGGTGAATCAATGTTATACTAGAACTATCAATTGTAGCCTTATTAAAACATGCATACACCAATGGGTATACCGATACATCAAGAATTGAAAGAAGTAAAGAAACCAATAAGACAATCACATAAATGAGAATCATAAAACACATAATTATATGTGGAAAACCTCAAAGAGGAAAAACCATGGTGGGATTTGTGACCCACAATATCAATCCACAAGCCATATGAAGAGACATTACAAAATATGAGGGGCATGCACTTGCAGGAAGGCCTACAACCTAGAGCACATTGCTCAATCACAAAAGGAGCCTCGCTAACTACATATAAATCCAGACTAGAATCCGAAGAAGTGTTGAACTGCTAAGATAACATCTTTTATGCCAGAATACAGTTTTGGTTTAAGCTCTGTCTGTTCCAGTCTGAAACACTAAACCCTTTACCGGGATAACCCTTACATAAATATCCTCAAATACATAATCTCTCTGATATATTTCACATCTCCTTCAATTACATATTCGCATAATAATCGATATCAAACTGACCTATATACTCTATACAATTTTGATGAATACTAAGAGGGGGGGGTGAATTAGTGTAGCAAAAATTACTGTAAACAAACTCTTAAACAATTTAGGAGATAACCGATGCAATAGATTAACTAATAAACTGGTTAAGATAAATGCAAACCAAATAGCAAACAAAACATTCACCCACAAGAGAACAATCACCATAACACAAGATATTTGACGTGGAAACCCAAATGGGAAAAACCACGGTGAGAAGAAACTCACAAGTAACTATCTGCAGAATAGAAACTAGACCAGTTAAGGTCAGACCGATTAAGGTCATACAATGTTCTTCACCAGAACAGTTCCTGTTAAGAATCTAGATCTTTGTTAGGAGATAAGTCCTGTTAAAGACTACCTTGTTAAAGGATTTTAGATCCACAATTGTGAACCACCTTGTTAGAGGATTTACAAAGGCTTTGTTGGGCCTACCCGGTTAAGGGTTTTAGACTTGTCGAAGATATTAGTAATCAATAAGTGAATGGTCTAGATAATAGAATAGTATGCTTAGTTAGATCCTTGACAACTCATTGTTAATGCTTTTCAACATTACTTCAATCTTCAATATCTCCACACTTTGTCTCTTCACACAGACCTAATCTTCTCTACTATGATCGCACATAACCTTTACTATTCTATCTTTCATGCTCTCTCTCATACATGCAAACCCTAGACATGATGTCCTTATAAAGGAAACTGATTTCATGTTGGTCCAATAGGATTAGACTACAAGTTCCTAGGTTCAGTGCATCTAGACACATTTGGTAACATGACACAAAATCACTGCCAAAGTGTCATGGATGATAACTCATCACACATTACAGAAATACCGGTTGGTAACTCATCATAGAGTAATACCAGTTAATACAATATACCAATTACCAGTTGTCAAAAATGAAGACTGGTAGATCATAGTGTTCCGATCAAAAGTTAACTACCACTTGGGTCCTTCATACTGCTTGTGATCCTCGAACCGCTTGAGGTCTCCATATCGCTTGAGCTCTTCAATCAATCTGTGACCGGTAAACATCTTCTACAAAATATCGATAGTCTAAAGACTATACATTCAATAATACACAATACTGGTTGGAACAATTACCATTTGAGCATAACTCATAAATCAAGAAAGTGTGTGTCCATAAATCAAAATCAAAACATCATCAAAATGCCAACAATCTCCCCCTTTGGCATTGATGGAAACACTTAGGAAAATTTTGACATCTAAGTGTTTTTAAAACAAAAATTGCCATAATCAAAATTACTCCCCCTAAGCATATACAAAATCCCTTTTGCAGAAATTACAACCCATACTACTTCCCAAAATGGTAACATGAAAGTATGCATGGAATGGTAACATTCACTAAAATTTTAATGTACACTACTCCCCCTTTGCCAACAATGACAAAGTAATGCAAAGTAGCCCCTTTTTGCATATATAATAAAAATAGAGTAAATGCTCATGACAATAGGGAATGAAATTTCTCAAAAATAGATTTAAAGTCTAGCATAAAAGTTTTCATGGCCAATGTCCATGACTTAAGTAATGAGGTAGCAACCTCACTTTCAGTCTTCATTTGGACTACTAGTTCTTCCATTGCATCAATGGTACTCATCTCTTGAGTTACCGTGATAGCTTCCAAGTTGAGAAAATATTTCTGAAGAATCTGTAGTCTTGGCAATAGGAGTAGTTGAAGCTCCTGCAAATATTTAGTCCAGTTGTTGTTCTCTAAGTCCATCTTGGCAGTGTGATGTTGATAATGATGAATGGTTTGCCCATAGGTAGTGAATGAATCATATGGCATCTTGAAATTGTTGATATATGCCTGTAACTCCGATTGGAGTTTAGCTTTCTGGTTAAGCACATTGTCACAAAATAGATAGGGTTGGCAGATTTTACTCAATAATAATTTACCTTCACCCATAGCAACACTGATATCATTTTGTTGTTTCAGTAGTTGTGTCCTTAGTTCATTCATTTGCTTGACTAAGGTAGTATTGAGTGCCTTTTCATGGTTCTTCTTTGCAATGGCTTCAACAACATCTTCCAAGCATTGTACCTGGTCCTCCACTACAATACACATAAGTTTAAGCTTGTATAGAGAGCAATCGGTACTGGGAATCAGACTGGTAAGGGTGTCAACCATAGTTTGTATGACATCCTATTCTTTCTTCCTTTGCAACTCTTCCAGTCTCTCCTGTGCAAGTTTGATGCTTCAAAGTAGCTTAGAATCATCTACTGATTGAAGATCAATAGGACTGGTGGTATCAACCTGTTTGGTTTGATCACCGGTTGCCTTAGGAGTCTTTGCTTATTTGTTCTTCTTTGCTTCATTCTCCTCTTCTACTTTTTTTCTTATGCTCTTCTTTCTTCTGTTGGTCCTCTTCTTGTTTCTTCTCCATTTTTTCTTTCTTCTTTTCCTCTTCCTGCTTTTTCTTCTCTTCCTCCTTCTTCCTTTCTTCTTCCTTCCTCTTGTCTTCTTCTTTCTTCTTCTCTTCTTCCTTCATCTTCTCCTCTTCTTTCCTCTTCTCCTCTTCTTTCTTCTTCTCTTCCTCTTTCTTCTTCTCTACCTCTTTTCTCTTGTTTACTTCATGGCTTTCTTTTTCCTCTTGCTCTTTCTCCACTTTCTCTTTGTCCCATTTCTCTTTTTCATCTTTTTCCTTGTCCTGTTTCTCTTTCTTTGCTTTTTCTTTATCAGGAGTGACATCCTCATTATCTAAGGCATCAACATCAATAGGTTGTTCTATCACTCTTTCACCTTCAGTGTCAAACACCTCATCCGGTTTGTCTGAGGATAGGTCCAGTGCTTGGTCATCCTGCTTAGCAGCATCAGATACTCGATGCATATTGACAACAACTTTCACATGTATGTGAGTATCCTTTTCCACTTCAGAAGCTTTTCCTTCTAGTAGCCCGAGTCTTCTCCTTCTCATGAACAAGATGCCTTTGTTCTTATCCATTATTTTAAATAATTCAAAATTTGAAGCATCAAGAAAGTATTGTGCAAAGATTTTCTCCTTGATCTCCTGTTCTCTTTCAATGGGAATGTGCCACTTGTTATCTAAAGAATTGTACAAATAATCTATTGTAACCGATCTAATCTCAGATGGCGACCGATCATTAACACATAAGTATTTGATGACTTCCTATTCTACCTCCTCTTTCTCACTATCATTAAAATCATCTAAATATTCCTTTAAATCATGAAGCACTTTTCTCCTAATATTCTTTAATGTCCTCTAACAATGTGTCATTGGCTTATAAGAAGAAATATCAATATTTACTGGTGCTGAGGTTGTAGGTACATTACCGGTAGACTTCGCCTTTTTGCTTGATTGCCTTGATTTCTTTGTTTGAATCTCCGGTTCAGTGTCCTCTGACTCCAGTGAGTTGGTTTTGGTTTTCCACTACCTGTCAAATGGCTTCTCAGGTTTCTTCTTAGCTGGTGACTGCTTGGTCACTTTCGGACTGGTAGATGTAACCAGTGCAGATACCGATGGCATTGCTTTGTCCTTTTTCTATTTTGGCTCTTCAACCGGTGTGACCCTTTCCAAGTAGGTACTAGTTCTCTTGTTCTTTACATCCAGTGGTGAGGCAAGTAGGGTAGAGGCATACCCGATCAACGTGTCATACATCACTTCATACCCCATAGGGCCAACTACTTCCTTTCTTGGTTCCACCGCTTCCATTATGCAGTCATCTATCCTTATTGTGAAGAAGATGACATCTTCATACTTCTTCACAATATCATCAGATATCCTTATTCTCTGGCTCATCTTCCGCTTGAATTCATCAAAATATTTATTCAGAACCTCGGGATATGTAGTTCCCACTACTTGTAGACTTTCCTTAATTTGTCTGGAGACTGGTAGGTTAGTAGACTATTGCACATCACCTACTCTAGGGAAATAACCTTGAAAATAAAAAAATAAGCCGACCAGAAATTGGCCAAACCTGAACCTTAGAGAATTGTCCTATTTGATAGACTTCAAATTCAATAGCAATTGCTTCTGTAGATAGGTACATAGGTCAAATGTAGTGTCTTCCTTGATCATCCTGTAAGCGACATTCATTGTAGCAGCAAGGATAGAATTTATTCTGCTAGTATAAAACATCCCATAACCAATCACCATGCAAGCATATTTCACTAGATCATCTTTAATGATGTTGACGGTCATCGCCCGTTGGTCACTCACAGAACCGGTGAGCTTTATCATTTCAATTTTGGTGACCTTCCGTAAAGTTGGTACCTCTCTAGTTTTGTAGAAATCGGCGATGACATAAATTGCTTCTGGTGTGATGTCATTCATCCACTCGAGATACATTTTATCACCATGCACTCTGCTAAGGATGATGCGAATATGATCTTCTGTGAACTCTTCTAGAAAACATACCGCATTGTGTAGTTTCATCTTTTCAAGGATACTATACTCATGTTTGATCTTCTTATCATCCCCACATAATAGACTTAGTTGGGAATGAATCACTAGAGATCCTAGGTCTTCCAATTTATAGTCTATATACCCTGAAATGTCTTCCTTGACAATAACTCCAGTGGGTATTTGTGATAGGGCATTGTATTTCATTTTCTTTTGAAGAAATTCGACTGAATCTATAGGTGCACTAGAACTAGAGTGCGATGTAGAAGCCATGATATGAAAGAAATTTAAGAAATACCTTCACAATCCAAAATTTAGGGTTTACCAATGTTGCCCACAATACACCACTTCGGTTTCTAGATTACCACTTAGTGTTCTTCACTGATAGATTGAAAAAGATTGTTGGATTTCTCTGCAAGATTTTTGAATTCACTTTGAATCGCTAGACGAATCACTCTTTGTCGCTCTTCTCTTGAAAATTCTTCTCTCAAAAACTGATAAGTGATAATGACGATGAAAATCCCTTTTAAACAACTTCTCACCTACCATAATAAATGCTTCACCACTAGGCCACAAACCCCAATTTTGCCTTTTACCACTTCAAATCTTCTGCCAATTGACAGGTAACATATATCGGTTAAAGTCTTTATCGATATAAATCGGGGGTTCAAAATATTTCACCGATATGTTCCGCCTAAGATTTTCTGAAGCTCAGTTTGCTGGTTCAGAGGGTTCCACACTAGGTGCAGAAACTGGTTCATCCTATGACTCTTCTTCTAATTTCTATTTCCAAGTTTTATTCATTTCCACTTGAACGGTTTCAGCATCAATCTTCCCTTCTGGAATGATCGGTATATCATCCGATAGGTTCTTTCTTAGTCTGCAAGTTCTGGCAGTGTGTCCCAATTTGTTGCAATGATAGCATACCATTCCAGGTGTTCTCCATGGTCTGTTATTCATACTACCATTCTTCCTTCTGCATGTTGTAGTAGTGTGACCGCTACCACGACAGATGAAACAAGTTGCTCTCCAACTAGTTTCCGCTTGATAACCACCTGACCGATGTCATAGGTATTGTACCGGTTGGGATTCTGGTTCACAGAAGGTTCCAGGATAACTCTTTGAGTCCTTGGAGGATGTCTCCTAGTGTTGTGCAAAACCGACCTGCATTCAAATTCTCTATGCCCAAACTTGTTGCATGCATAACAGTTTCCATTGAATCTATTGGATCTAGGCTTATTGTTTAGAAAATAAGGAAAATTGTTGTAGGCCTTGCTTCTACACACATTGGCAGTATGTCCTTCTTTGAGACAATTAAAGAAAACGGGTTTAAATTTTTGCTTACCTTTATCCTTGGATGTCAGTTGCTTCTTTGATGCTTCAACTTTTGTTCTAGAGGTCTCACCTTCCTCATACCCAGCGAAACCAAGTCCAGTGGTATTCTTTACTGGTTTTGCCTATTCTAGCTTTTTCTGTAGCTTAACAGTACTCTTATTGAATTTGGCAAGTATCTCCTTTGACTCAGTAAGTTCCTTGGAAATAGTAGCATTGCATTCCATCAAGGTTGCATTCTCAGAAATACCCATGTTTAGTTCACCCCACATTTCTTCTTTTTCCAATTTACTCTCTTGGAGATGAGCGGTAAGGGTACTGATTTCTTGCTTTAGCTTGGAGATCTCATGATCTTTGTCTTCTACCAGATCTTCAGCTTTCCTTCTGTTCTCAAGCTCTTGACGCATTCTGATAGTCAGTCCTTCCAACTCTTTTCTCAGATTGGGTTTAGATTCATTTAGTTTTTCAACTTCTTCAACTAGGGCATCCATGTATACTTCATCAGAGGAGCTATTTTCAGTGAGTCCCATCAGTTTCTCAGCATGCTCTCTTCTCTTGGCCAAAGAGGCTTTATACTTAACTTTGAGTTCATCATAGGCTCTCTCAAACAATGTGAGACGATTAATAAGTTCCCCCACACGGTATTCCCCCATATCTCCTTCTAAGTGGTTAGACTTATAGAAAGGTTGGCTCTGATACCAATTGATGAATACTAAGAGGGGGGTGAATAAGTATACCAAAAATTACTATAAACAAACTCTTAAATAGTTTAGCAGATAACCAGTGCAACAGATTCACTAATAAACCGGTTAAGATAAATGTAAATGAAATAGCAAACAAAGCATTCACCCATAAGAGCCCAATCACCATAACACAAGATATTTGACGTGGAAACCCAAATGGGAAAAACCACGGTGAGCAGAAACTCACAAGTAACTATCTACAAAATAGAAACCAGACCGGTTAAGGTCATACAATGTTCTTCACTAGAACAGATCCTGTTAGGAATCTAGATCTTTGTTAGGAGATAAGTCATGTTAAAGACTACCTTGTTAAAGAATTTTAGATCCACAGTTGCGAACCACCTTGTTAGAGGATTTACAAAGGTTTTGCTGGGCTTACCTGGTTAAGGGTTTCAGACTTGTCGAAGATATTAGTAATCAAGTGAATGATCTAGATAATAGCACAATATGCTTAGTTAGATCCTTGACAGGTCATTGTTAATTCTTTTGAACATTACTTTAGTCTTCAATATCTCCACACTCTATCTCTTCACACAGACCTAATCTTCTCTACTATGATCACACATAACCCTTACTACTCTATCTTTCATACTCTCTCTCATACATGCAAACCCTAGACATGATGTCCGTATAAAGGAAACTGATTTCATGTTGGTCTAATAGGATTAGACTACAAGTTACTAGGTTCAGTGCATCTAGACACATTTGGTAACATGACACAAAATCACCACCAAAGTGTCGGTGGATGATAACTCATCACACATTACGGAAATACTGGTTGGTAACTCATCACAGAGTAATACCGGTTAATACAATATACCGATTACCGGTTTTCAAAAATGAAGACTGGTAGATCGTAGTGTTCCGATCAAAATTTAACTACCACTTGTGATCCTCAATCCACTTGAGGTCTCCATACCACTTGAGCTCTTTAGTCAATCTGTGACCGGTAAACATCTTCTGTAAAATATCGATATTCTAAAGACTATACATTCAATAATACACAATACCGGTTGGAACAATTACCAGTTGAGCATAACTCATACATCAAGAAAGTGTGTGTCCATCAATGACAATCAAAACATCATCAAAATGCCAATAAACTTATCATGCCTTATGCCGGCTTACAAAGATATATACAATATCAAATTACATGTCGGCTAGATAAATGAATGCATAAATATTAAAAACAATTGTCGATGCCGGATCTAAGAGATATCAGCCTCCAATACCAATAATCTTATTCTAAACCATGTCGGCCTGCATTGCTGGTAACCAAAGAAATCCTTATGTCTTTTCAGTTCTAGTGTCAGTGTAGTCTCTCTGAAGTGCCTGTCGGTACACAACTAAACCAAAACATGAAGCCAAAATAAGATACCATGTTTCCATCAATGACACCATAGTGAAACCAACCAATTGAGTGTCGATTGCCAACAAAATCTGCTCCAAAGAATCCATAGCCATCATGAAGAAGATCCAAATCCATGCATAAGAAGAACAACAACAGGAAGGGAAAAACCCCAATGGCAAAAAACTCCAACCACCCGAGCAATGTGGAACCTATAAAAAACCACTACTTGAGCTAGGAAATTTCGCTAGGTCCCAACACACACACTAAGACTAGGCTGACGCTTCTACCAATGGGATTAACACCAAGAAAGACTTCAAAACACATGAACCAACACTAATGCAATAACAACAAGAAAATTCCCAGAGGCCGACCAAACATCAAGGCATAAGTGAAAATGTAAAAACACAAGGGAACTCATGTACAAGGGATTGTCATCACATGTCGTACCAAAAACTAGGCTCTAGCCTAAGGGCATGCGGAGCCATCTCAACCTATGAGAAACCAAGGGAGATTGGCTTACCATCTCCACGGTCTTCTCATGCTCAACCTAAAACATCCTCCTAGGACTAAGTCATGAGGCACTGTCATTTATTATCTTTTTACTTATCTAACTACCCAAGCCCATTCATTAATTAGTTGCCACTTAATTAGTCAAGGTAAACTCCTTTATGCCCAAGAGGTCTGGACTTCATGCATCCTTACAAGGAACATCATCATAGTCCATATCTCGTGACCCCAGGTGTCGTAAAGGAGCCCACTCCCTTACATGGACCCAAAATCAACATCACAAGAGGCTCTAAGTTACACAATTAAATATGAAATGCAACATCATATAACGCCAAATCATGTATAAACACTTACTCATGAAAAAATGGACATCAATATACAAAAGAATTGAGCCTCTTGACCAAAAGATACATAAACCGAGTCATAAAACCGTTGCAACCAAATCAACAAAAAGTCCAACAAGTTCTTCACACTTGCTGTCCTTAAAATCAGCAGCATAACATATTAACTCCCATGGAAAAAAATCATGAGACAAATTCAAATAATCAATCAAATTTTACATCCAAACAATTTTATCAAATATGAGCATAAAAATCAATCTAAAACACCACATATCCAAGACAACCTCAGGTATGTAAAATACAACATGACACATTATGCAATATGACCCTCACAAAGAAGACAATACATAAAATGGGGTAGCATTTACAATACGCTTAGATCGCGCTATAACTCGCATGCTTCATTCAAAATCACAACTAGACTTAACAATGATCATCAAGAACTCATGGACAACAAAATGCATAAATTTGCATAGCAAAATTAACCACCAAATAGCTACAGAACTAAAACCACAACACCTTCTATTACCCAAGATAAAGCTAAAAACATACTAAACCAAATAAAATACTGAACTGGTAGCATAAACTAAATGTACAAACTCATTTCCAGACCCATCAAATTGTTATTTTGGTTCAATAGTTCTAAAATCAAATCAGAATAAGATAAACAACAGTTCGATTACAAGCCTGTAGAATGGCAACCCATCTAGCAAATACAAATAGAGAATAACCAAAAAAAAATAACTCACCATTGTCTGGGCAAGTATTTTACCCAATAGTAGGCATTCATCCTCTTTAGGAAATGACACATAAATATGGTGCAGAGCACCCACCATGTTGTGGTGGTACTGTTGCACCCACCATGACATGGTGGTGCAGCGGCACCCACCATGTCATGGAGTGGTGCTTGCACCCTTCGCAACATGGGACGTGTCGCAACACTCACCCTGCCATGAGTGGTGCTAGGCACCACCACGACACAGTTGGTGTTGTTGCGCCTTCCATGTCGTGAGGGGGTGCAAATCACCCACCACGACATGGTGGTGGTGCAACAACACACCACCACGTCGTGGGTGGTGCTAGGCACCAACCCCCGATGTGGGTCAACCAAAACAACAACAACAAATAGATAAAAAGAAAGGGGCGACAAGGTAAATAGGTGCCAAAAGAATAAATAAAATATGGGGTAGCACACAGCCAGCAACCCATCCAAAATAAGAGTGTTGTAAATAAATTTGCCTCTAAAATAAAAAGGGAATATTGTGATAACAACATGCAATACACCCAATTTATAAATTTCATAATACATAAAGAGGGTTTTTAACAGAGAAAGACTGATGAATATAACATGGATTTTAAACAACAAGCATTCTTTCTAATAACATTCAGATTTCATAATAATACAGTCTCCATTCCCTCATTCAACAATCTCAAACACAATGAAGACACTCAACAACAAGACCAAATAACAATACAAAAGAAAGGAAAGAAAACAAGAGGCCAACATCTCTCCTGTGTTATGGAAGAGAGTCTCCGATGAAGAATCTTGACCACTGCTCCCAGCTATAACACAACCCTTCCAGCACAAAAATTTCAATCCATGAACTCCAAATCCTCCAAAAATTCTCCCAGAAAATAGTTGCAGAAGGAAAGAAAAAAAAAGAACAAGAAGAAGCCCCCAAAATGAAATTCACAACAACATATAAAAACCCAGAAGGGAAATTGAAAAACCCTAGCCTTCTATTCGACCAATAGAAATATTTATTTTAAAATATTCTTCCCTTTTACAACTATATAATATAATAACTATACTTCCCATTTCTTTTATGGGATTTCAAAAATCCATTTAAATTTAAAAATCAGAAATAGAAATATTGCTCTCATCTCATACAAATCAAAATATTATTTAAACATTGAATAATCAATCTCATAAAAGATAAATCAAAATCAAAATCGACATTAAATAAATAAAATAATTAAAGATAGATAAATAAATAAATGCAATAATTTAAATCAACTCAAAACATTAAATATTAAATAAGATCTGAATAAAACATTAGTTTAAATTCAATAGCAAAAATAATTAAATAAACAAAAATTGCTAAATTATAATAAACTAAAAAAATACCGCCACTAGTAAAAGTCATAATTTATTATTAAATAATCACTGAATTAAGATAAATCATTTATCGCCAATATTTAAATAAATTAAATAATCAATCCATCGCTAAATAAAAAATCACGATTAAATAGATTAAATAATTAATCTATTACTATAGTTGATAAATCACAAATTTAAATAAATCAAATAAACTAAACAATCAAACTCACTGTGCCACATACTCACAACTTACGACAACCGACTCAACATGGCGAAATTTGCCAAGACTGATGACAAGGACTTACGACAACCTGGCCCTAGAGTGTGGGCAGGGAACCAACAACATCTCTGAACCACATATTTGCCATCGGGAAAGACATGCTCACACTTGTAAAGCTAGGGGAGCTCACACTCGGTTGCTCGGGAGGAATGAATGTCTAGGTACCAACAATCCCTGCAACCACAACAAAGATACTTTTGCATATATATATATACAAGACAAACAAGTGGAGGGATATCACAATGACACATCTTGCTCTAAATGAGTGATGTGGTGTTAATCCCCCGTGAAGACGGTCAAACAGTATCCATACAGTGAGCATACAAATCATGAAACATCGCATCATAAGTAAATCAAAATAGAGTTAATATATCCATTTCAAAATGAGGCATGATCCATGAAATCTATCAAGGTACATGATAACCTAGATACCATTACTAACCATCTAGAAATCATAACTAGTCATGAGCACAGTCAATAATATCAATAGTATAAGGTCATGTAATGTCTATCATCAAAATCATCAACTGAAAACGTCAGTAGTCATAATCAATGTCCATGCATCATATAAGTGAAATCATATCCATTGCACAAAATAAAGGTCCGATCAAGTCAATCCAAAATGAAACAAGAGTCTACTCAAGAGTGGGCATTACACCTTAAAACAAATTTGAGAACATTTTTATTTAATCATTATCTCAGTGTGTAGAGATTAAATATTTCAGATATTGAGATAAGGGATACCCACTATGGCTAGCAAAGCCTAAAGTGCAGATGAGAACAAGCCACTATCTCATGTTCATTGAGCACTGATAATTGAAGATGTAGCTACTTTATACACAATCAAGCAATCAATTGGGAATGAGAACATAAAATTAAATTAAAATTTCCTACCATGTATTTAATTGGGAACTATTTTCTAAAAAGGTGACTAGGGAAATAAAGAATGTAGCATTTGAAGGAAGTAGGTTTCCAAAAATAAGTGATGTTCATCCAAAAAATATGACTAGAATGAAATGGTTCTGCCCTTGCATCATTTTCGATCCTTTTAATAATTGATAAATAAATTTCTGTCATTTTCCTTCAAATTTGTTTCTTTAAGCATTACTATGTCAATCAACAAATTAATTACATGTTATTTTCTCATGTGTCTCTACTTAGAAGCATTTAAGCCCCTAATAAACTCCATACAATGATCCACATTGTTCTCTAGAATGGATGGTGTTTCTTCCTTTGATCTTAGTAGATATTTATTGATTAGGGATTGGCCTTTGATAATTCTATTTTCCTCCATTCTCTTATAAATTCTTTATGGATTTCTGATGCCGGTGAGCTAATGCATTTGAGATCTATGAATCCTAATTTATCATATATTTCTTCTTTAGAGTAATAACAACCATTGATTACCTCTTTCTCCTTCCTTGAGTTTTCATTATTATGCGTGCAAACTTCTATTGGATTATAAGAGCAATCCCTAGTGCATGGGTTGGGTTTTTAAGTGTTCTATGAAATTAACTACCTTTGAGTTGGACTCTAGATTATCTTTTGTATATGACTTATCCACCAATATGTACTACAAAAAGTTACATATAAAAATAAAATAAAACTAAACAATATAAATATAATAAATTCTAGATAAATCAAATGTTACTATATTAATATCTTTAAATATTTTTTAAATAGACATACTTTATATAAATATATATACTCTATAAAAATATATATACATATTTTTTCAGAATGACTTCCTATAACCTCTATAACAAAATACAATGGAATTCATTTTGAAAGCATTTAATTATTTTTATTATTTTGGATGTCCCATTAAGCAACCGAATCTTCAATTTTTCTTCCAGGTGAACTCCTATAACCTGTGGAACGATGTACAATGAACCTTGTGGAACGATGTACAATGGACGTCGTTCAGAAGGTATTTAATTTATATTATTTTGGGTTTCTATTTAGGCACCGAATCTTCAATTTTTCTTCAAACACATTCCAGTCAAATCAGGTCAGAAATAAGTTTGAACGAAGCAGATATGTCATGGTATTTACGCCTGAAATGCAAGCGTTATTATCCAAAAGGAGAGTGGAGGTTTGTGAATTGAATATTGGAGAAGACGCGTGTGAAGATTGCAGAACGCTTACCCAATTCGCCATTTACATGGCCGACCATATAAGCAGCGTGCAGTCTGTCCACCACTATTCTTTGCATTCAATTCACGATTAGAATATATGGTATTTTGGATTTTAGTTTCTCTGCATGCAGAAAAGAATAACAGCAAAACAAGGGCAGAAGATGAAAACACGAGTACAAAAAGGAGTAGAAGAATTCTTTTGGCAATCATTGCTGGAGAACCACAAGATAGTATCACAGAAACCTCCATGGGCAAGGAGATAGCTCAGCATGAAGGATCTAGTGTTGAGAAATTGGATCGGGGAAGTAATATGGTGACTGATGAGTTGAGATCAGCCTCTGAGCCTAAGCTTAAGGCTCCTCTCAAACTGTTTGGCTATGAGTTTAAGCACATCTGTGAGAAAGAGAGAGACATTGAGCATAGCCAGATAGCGAGAAAGAAAATTAAGGTACACAAGATGGAAGAGGAATCAGGAGAGGTGGATTTTATCAAGGCTTCTAATGGTAGCAACTCTCCTGGATTGACTCCAGAGAGCCGAAAATACGAATGCCAGTACTGCTGCAGAGAGTTTGCCAATTCACAGGCCTTGGGAGGCCATCAGAAAGCTCATAAGGAGGAGAGACAGCAGGCCAAGAGGGCTCTGATTCAGGCTGGCAGAAGAAGCAGGAGCTTTGTTAGTAACCCTAACCCTAATTTATATGGCCTTCAATGTTTTCCCCACTCTTCTCGCATGTTTGACGCAGCCATGCCCATTATCCAACCCAATCCTACAGTTTTTGGCTACAACAAGGAATACCCATCTCTGATTGGAGGGTCTCCTGCCATTAATGAAAGGTCTGCAACCATTTTTCCTAATAGCAATCCATTGAGCTATGTTACTCCACAATGCCAGGAGTTTGGCTCTGGGATTTCCTCGATCATGTCCTATGCTCCAAACATCGATTACTTCCGGTCTTCATCCTGTGATTCACCAAGCTTCTCATCATTGACATTGCCCTTCCAGTCAAGATACTTAAGTGACTTTATTAAGCCTCAACAGAAGGAGGTCATTGCAGAAGCAGAAGACCATAAACACAGTAGCAGATCTAATGGCATTAACTATAATTATAAGAATGCAGGTTTCCAGCCACATGAAGCTGAGCATGGATTGGATCTTCGTTTGGGTCTTGGGCCTTCTTCGAATCATTAGACGTATAGTGGGCTTGATCACATTTTTGTATTGGTCCATACTATAACAAGTTGCATTGTTTGCCTTTCACAAATTCTAACAATCAGAATTTTTGAAACTTGCTTTGTCTTATAATATAATAGTAATTTTCCTGTTATAATATATCATATCATTAAATCAATATAGATATGTATAACTAATACATAAAATAGAACCATTCTATTGTATATTAAATGAAATAAGATATTATATTTTGTTATTAATACTTAAAAGAATTTTTTAACAAAATAGCACATTATTTTTTTTAAATAAAATAAAATTATAATAATAAGAGAAAAATTACATTACATTTGTTTTACTATTATATTGATACAACTTAGTGGCACATATATATTTTAATAATTATATTTGTTTTGTAATTGAAATTTAATAAAAGTTGAGAACAATATTAGTTTCATCTAAAAATAAATAATTCTAAACCATCTGTCAATTCTAAAATATTAATTTTGAATTGATGTTATTAAAGAATGAAGAAAAAGCGTATCTAGAAATTATACTATATATATTTAGCAATTATAAAACTTTTAAGCTTATAAACACTACTGTAATAAAACACAACCTAGAACTTGGCTCCAGGAGAAAGGATTGCTTGGAATATGTATGTAGAGGTTGATTCAATGTGGTTCCAAATTATGTAATCAAAGTGCTTGGATAATCAAGAAATCAAATTAATGTTCATTATCTCTAACCCTCCTTTTGGGTACAAAATGCACAATTTCATAGAGAATAGTGTGTTTCTAACCCTTACACACCTCTCATGGGTAATTCACAAGAGAGAAGATTCTGCAGTCTAGGAAGACTTATGGAATGGGCATGAAATCTTCATAAAATTTGCAGACCATCAAACTACAAGTTCCTTCCTAGAATGGCTCCAAGGATTGAAAGTTAAGACTATCTAAAAATAATTGTCATTTTACAAGCTAGAAACATTTTCAAAGCTCCCAATTTGAGTTAAACAAAAGAATATATTTAAAATTTTGTTAAAGACAAGGAAAAATTGCCACTCTTAGACTGAGTTGGGTAAATAAATTCTTCCAAAAGTGTGTGTCTTCTCCTAGCTAGCACTCCAAGATAAAATTCTTAGAAATAGATGCTTGGAAAACTAGGCATATCCTATGCTTTCAATTGTGTCCTTTCTAGCAACTCTAATGAAGATAGCACATCTTCTCCTCAATGATAACTTAAGTGAATATTGTTGGAAATGGTTGTACAAAATGTCTCTTTATCTTTTCATTAAAAAATCACTTATATAACTAGTCTAAATCTGAC
The DNA here is from genome assembly GCF_030272615.1 of Cryptomeria japonica. Taxonomy (NCBI): domain Eukaryota; kingdom Viridiplantae; phylum Streptophyta; class Pinopsida; order Cupressales; family Cupressaceae; genus Cryptomeria; species Cryptomeria japonica. The sequence goes on from NC_081405.1 coordinate 286,997,166, forward strand.
CAAAAATCTATTGTTGCTTCAATTTTGAGAATAGACCTATCAATTTTGATAGTGGAAATTTTGGAAGGAAATAAAATTCAAAATATTAGAAAAAATCCTCTTTGAATGCCCTTATGGAGCATGTTGGAAATTCCATATTTGAATCTATTAATTCCTTTGAGCATTAAAAATCTAGTTCTATCACAATTTTCCTTAGTTGAGATAGTAAAATCCCCAAGTACTTGAGACTAATTTAGCCTCCCCAACCTAGGGGCTCAAATAATTTTCCATTCATAATTTTTCATCATATCTCTCTCTTATGGGAAGTTAAAGAAAATCATTCTAAGAAATTAACATTTATGGGTTATCAAGGGTGAACTGAAAACCCTCTAGAGTATTGGGCATGCTCTAAGAATAGTGGTGTGCTAAAAATGATAATTTCTAAAAGGATATCACTATCTACTTAAAATATAGTAAATGATCAATCTCTCCTCAATAACCTACTTATGGCTAAAAGAGAAGGTGTCAAAAATTTTATAGAGCATGACTTTTAATAGAAATCTTCACTGTTGTAAAATGTAAAATATTTAGCTCCTAGAAGCTTAATAATATTATTGATGTCTATTTGGGGTAAAAGCATGAAGGTGAGTCCACTTCCCATGGAAGTTTTGGACTTGTCCAAAAATGCCAAAATGTGTTGAATGAAACAAGATCCCACTTTTATGAAACAAGAGCTAGTTTTGGTTTGAGATCCCAAGCCAAAATTTGCAATGGCATCCCATTTGTTACTAAAAAGATCTCATTTGTTACTAATTGGGATCCCATTTGTTACCCATTTAGTAACAAATGGGATTTTATTTAGTAACAAACAACATCCTACTTGTTACTAAATGAGATCCCATTTAGTAAGAAATGAGATCTCATTTCATGAAAGTGTTGATTTTTCTAGAAAATGCTTGTGGTGTTACTTTCTTCCAACAATGACCTCAAGGAAAATATAATTTTTTAGTTTATTTTTTAAATATTTTGATATTAGGGTTTAATCATAGTTTATATATTCATCCTTGCATGTTTAGGGTTTAATATATATGATATTTTTAAAATATTTACAACTTAGCATTTAATGGATTTCGTAAAATAAATTGGTCTCCAAATTTATATGAGAACACAAAACCAAAAACTAAATATCATTAAATAGACATAGCATGATGTGATTCTAATTTTTGGATTTGATTGCGTAAATTTTTTGGATATGGTTCTATTCTACAAATTAGATCAATTTTATGTTTCTCAACTCTCTTTATCCTAATGATGGATCACAAAGTGTGATCCAGGACGTTGATTCAAAAACTTTTAGACAATCAAATATAGAAATTAGAATCACATCAAATTATGGATTGTGGAAATCTGCTATCATTAAAAAAACATATCTTGTCAACATTAATAACATAATGCATATTCATGTACGAGTAGTTTAACCAAAAATCATTCTCTCCCACTTGTTCTAATATTTAAAATTTGCCAAACCTTATTTCCCTACTTTTTATTTAGTCCTTGAATCCTCTCTTTACATAAGTACACCCAAACATAATTTATAAATTGAACCTTAAGCTCTAGTCTAAGTTAACTATTTTTCATAAACATACTTAGCATAAGCCACATTAAAATTTTCATGCATTATATTGATAGTTTCAAATAATTATCATAGAAAAATCTACGAATTATCTAAATTTTATTGTTGTCCTCAGATAAATGGCTAACAAATAAGAAACATTGTAGAGATCTTCTGAATTCGATTGTGTTAGCAAGTTTTTTTACTATCAATGTTTCCGATCAAGATCTGTGATCCATCATTCTCTTTCATCTTGATGACAGATCACAGAGCGTGATCTGAAATATTGATGGTAAAAAAAATTGATAACACAATCAAATACACAAGATCTCTACAATAATTTATTATGGATTGTGGAAATTTGATACGTTTTAGTAAGACCCAATCATAGGATTGTTATCTTCCATTCTTTAGGCTATGTATGACCTACATGGGTTCCCATAACAATATCTATGAATTATATTATGTTTTACTCATATATTATAAAATACAAATAGGTTCTCAATGAAAATACACCAAGGTAATGTAATATAAATCTTCTAAATTGGCTTGATTCTTGAAAATTGAATTTTACCAACTTTGAGAACAAATCTGATCTAAACTATTCCTTTAAAGGAACATAAAAATTAAAAGAATTTAAAATTTGTGTTGGCATTTGGCATTATAACAGACAAGGGGAGATTGTTGGCATTTCAATAAGGATATTGAGAAGGTTGTTGATGATTATGGATAAAACTGATTAAGGATGTTTACTCTCTTAATATTATTATTTTGTCATTGATGTCAAGAAATTGATTTTCTAATTCAGTCTGATGTTGCCATATCTTGAGAAGTATGATTTGATGAGTATAAAGATGTTGGTAAAAGAGACATAAAGAATATGATGAATAAGGGGAGAAATAAGTTATTCAATGGGCAACTATTACCAAGTTAGACAATGATGACATCATGATGATTAGATTGTTTTGATATCCTACATATGTTATTGATTGAAAGGTTAATACTATACTATGTTATCGAGCAAAGAACCTAGTCGGTTAACCCTAAGGTTATTGCTATCGGTTAATGAAGGCAGAATGTCTACCGAGTGAAGTTTAGTATTTACCGAGTTGCAACCGAGTAATAACAGAATGCATTGAATGAATAAAAGCATTATTTAATGAAGGAAGCTGATGAGCTGGCTATGATTAAATGATTGGTATGCCGTGAATGAAGTTTGTTAAAGAATCTATGGCAAAGGAAAATCAGCAGGAAGATCTACAACTTAGATTGAACTGCAATACCCTAGCACAAGTTCCAAGGCAGGGTAAAACATTTTCAGATCGAAGGATACATTGAACCTAGACAAAGTTTGAAGATCTGATGGCTATGATTGATCATGGGAAATGTGATCAAGGAGATTAAGTGGTTGGAGAATTCTTTATAAATAGGGAACTGTTGATAAACAATGCATGCAGGGAAGTGTATGCACAAGGATGCTACATAGTGATTACCAAGCACAAAAGCTTGAAGACCTATTTTGAATAATAGAGTATAGAGCCCAGCAGGTGGACAAGATTAGTTCTATGTCTATATTGTATTGAGCAAATAAGAATATGCTTTAGCATTTTAGATGTGAAGTTGCAAATAGATTTTTGTTATTGTTATTTTGTGAAGTGACAGAAAATCTCTTAACTGAGTGGACTTAACAGTCTTATTTGTAAAACCCTCTAGCAAGGTGACATTCTGATTGAGTGTTTGAAATCCTTTAACAAGGTCACTTCTAACAAGGTGAAGATCCTAACAGATCTGAGGGAAATCCCTTAACTGGGTCACATCTAGCAATGTGTTTGTAATCTTTAACATGATTTGCTTTTAACCGAGCATACTCTAGAAGAGTATATTTCTTAGTGGGTCCGAAATCCCATAGTAGTTTTTCCCTATTTGGGTTTCCACGTTAAATCTGGTGTTATGAGTGTTATGATGTTTATATGCTTTTGAGTTTGCATGTTTAGCAGTTTTGGTGATATTACTGAAGTATATGTTACCAAGGTTGAATCTGATGTTTTTATGGAAGATTAAGTTTGTATGATTCACCCCCCCCTCTCATCTTATTAGCTTGGCATATGTACTTATCTTTAAGTATCAGAACTATCAATTGGTATCAAAGCTTTGGACTCCGGAAGGAAAAGTTTAAAGCTACTTGAGGAAAAGATCCAAAGATGTATAAGAGGGATGCACCGAAGCTGAATAAGTCAAGTTTCTCTACATGCCAGAAAAGGATGAAGCTACACCTATCAGGTGTTGGAGAATATGTTGTATATTATCTGGAGAATGATTTCATCACACCGAGAACCTATCCATTGACAATGGAAGAGATAAAGGCAAAGCAAGAACATATCCAAGAAATGATTGAAATAACACCTACATTGACTGATTCAGAGTTTAATGATCTAGAACATTGCAATGATGCAAAGGCAATGTGGGACAAGCTCATATCTATGTATGGAGGAGATGAACATGTTCAAAGAGAAAAAGTGGATAGTCTAAGAGGACAACTTGAATCTATGAGGATGAATGAAGGTGAGAACATAACCTAGTACAGTACAAGACTAAAGGAGATTGTCAATCAAATCAAAGGAGCAGGTGGAACTATTGAAGAAAAGGATATAACAAGTAAGTTGTTAAGAACCCTTCTACCGCCCTATGTAATCTGAGTCTCTGCAATCAATGAATTGAGGTATGTACCTAATATGCCAGTTTCTTTAGATGCCACTATTGGTAAGCTACATGCTTTTGAGTTAAGTAACTTTGATAACAGTGGGTCATCGGTAAATAAAGTTGAATCTGCATTTAGTTCTTTTCATATTGGTGAATCTGTTGATTACAATGATAGAATGAGTAAGTACACTAAAGGGGATCATAGTGGAGCAAGTGAAAGATTTCGCAAGAACAAGGAGGAAGTACACAAATTGTATGAGGAAATCAGAAAGCAAGAAGAGTTTGAAGCACTATTAGCCAAAAGGTTACCGAGAGGCAAAGGTAAGTATAAAAGAAAACTACCTTTGAAATGTTTCAATTGTGATAAGATAGGACATATGGCTTCTAACTATCCTGATAAAGATTCTACTGAAAAGAGAGATTACCGAGATGATTGACAGAAAGATAATCATTACAGAGGACACTGAGACTTCAGAAGAAGAGATAGAAATTCATGCTTAATAGCCGATGAGGAATCCAATGATGATAAATCAGATGAAACTGATACAGAGGAAGTAGTTAATGTGGCCATCAAAGATGGATCAGATGAAGAAAGGTATGAAGAAAAAGCCCTTATATCTCACATAAATACTAATGATTCTTGGATCATAGATAGTGGATGCTCACATCACATGACAGGTGATAAACACAAGTTTGTTATGTTAGAAGACTATGATGGAGGCTATGTAAGATTTGGTAATGATGCACCATGTCCAATAAGAGGTAAAGGATCCATAACACTTCTTGACAATGCAAGATGCAATGATGTTTATTGGGTTGAAGGTTTAAAATACAATTTGTTGAGTGTAGCACAGCTAAACAATACAGGATATTGAATAGAATTTCAGAAAGGAATTGTCAAAGTTCATGACAAGCATGGAAAGTTAGCTGCTACCGAGACACAAAAAAAGGTAACACATTTCACCTTGACTCAACTCAGATTAAATGTCTGTATGCAAAGATAGATGATACCTGGTTATGGCATAAAAGGTTTTGTCATGTAAATTTTGATAATATGATCAAAATAAGCAAGAAGCACCAAGTAAGAGGTCTACCGAGTCTTGAAAAACCTAAGAATGCTATATGTCGAGGATGCCAGATGGGTAAAATGACAAGATCAAGCTTTACAAGTAAGTCTTACACTTCTAAGGGAATTTTAGATCTTGTGCACACTAATCTTTGTGGTCCTATGAAAGTTCAAAGTTATTATGGTGATAAATATTTCATATTATTTGTGGATGATTACTCAAGGATGATGTCAGTAATGTTTTTAAAAGAAAAATCATAAGCTTTTCAAATGTTTAAATGGTACAAGGAAAGAGTTGAAAATGAAACAGGAAGACAACTAAAGTGTCTTAGATCAGATAGAGGAGGAGAGTTCACATCTGATGAGTTCAACTTATTCTGCAATGATCATGGTATAAAAAGATAGGTCTCTGCATTGAGAACTCCACAACAAAATGGAATTGCTGAGAGAAGAAACAAATCTATTGTGGATTGTGCCAGAACCCTAATGATTGAAAAGAAAGTGCCACAAACATTTTGGAGAGAAGCAATAAGCACTATAGTTTACACCCTAAACCGAGTACAACTGAAGAAAGGTACTTTGAAGACACCTTATGAAATCTGGTATGACAAGAAACCTAATGTAAGTTATTTTAAAATCTTTGGAAGTAGATGCTATGTACACAAGGATGATAGAAATGACAAGTTTGATCAGAAAAGTGAAGAAGGAACATTTCTTGGTTATTCTTCTAGAAGTAAAGAATTTAAATGTCTGATCAAATCATCTAACAAAATAGTAGAAATTGCAAATGTGAAAATTGATGAATTTGTAGAAAGAAATGATGAAGGAAATTCCAAGGAACCAGAAGATTATGATGAATTTGTCTATGTTCAACCGACAAGTCCTACCGAGAAAACTGCAGAAGGAAATGAAGAGAATATCTAGTTACCGAGTGATGAAGAAGAACATATAGAGCCTACCGAGCCTGTATTAGCCAAATATGTCAGAAGACATCATGCACCAAGTCAGATTATAGGAGATAAGGATGATCCAGTGATGACAAGGAACAAACTGAGACATAACACATGTCTAATATTTGAATTTGAACCGAGAATAGTGAAAGAGGCATTTAACAATGAAGATTGGATAAATGCTATGACAGAAGAAATTGATCAAATCAAGAAGAATGAAACATGGACACTGGTCCCAAGACCGAAGGACAAAAAAGTAATCAGTACAAAATGGATTTTTTTGAAACAAGCTGAATGAAAAAGGAGAGGTCATTCAAAATAAAGCAAGACTAGTTTGCAAAGGTTATGCCCAACAAGAAGAAATTGATTATGGTGAGACTTTTGCACCTGTAGCAAGACTTGAAGGAGTAAGAACATTGTTGGCATATGCTGCTTACAATTTCAAGGTATATCAAATGGATGTCAAATCTGCATTTCAGAATGGAGTATTAGAAGAAGAAATTTTTATTGAACAACCTGAAGGATTTGCTGAAGACAATAATAAAAATCAGGTATGTAAATTGAACAAAGCTTTATATGGTCTAAAACAAGCACCTAGAGCATGGTATGAAAGATTACACTCTTATTTAATCAAGATTGGTTTTATAAGAACAAGTGAAAACAACAATATTTACATGAAAAATGATGAAAATGGAATACTGATCTCAGCCATATTTGTTGATGATATTATATTTTGTGGAAATGACTCTCTATGTAAGAACTTTGGAAATGAAATGAGCAAAGAATTGAGATGTCATTAATCGGTGACATAAAGTATTTTATAGGTTTACAGATACTGCAAATGAAAGATGAGATTTTCATTACTCAATCCAAGTACATAAAGGAAATCTTGAAGAAATTTGGAATGGAGGATTCAAAACCAGTAAGTACTCATGTGACTACCAACTATAAATTATCAAAGAATGATGAATTTGCATCTGTTGATGAGACACTTTACCGATCCATGATTGGAAAGTTGCAATATGTTGTTCACAGCAGGCCAGACATAGCACATGCAGTAGGTATAGTTGCAAGATTCTCTACAGATCCTAAGGAAACACACATGACAGCAATCAAGAGAATTTTTAGATACTTGAAAGGCACTAAAGATTATGGCTTAGTATATCAAAAAAGAAATGATTTTGATTTAAAATTTTATACTGATGCTAATTGGGTAGGCAACATTGATGACAGAAAAAGCACAAGTGGAGCAGCTTTCTTTTTAGGAGAAAGACTAGTGAGTTGGCTTAGCAAGAAACAAGGATGTGTTTCACAGTCAATAGCATAAGCTGAATATGTTGTTGTAGCATTGAACTGTACCAACATAGCATGGATCAAACAACTATTCACTAGTACATTCGGGTCAAAATTTTGACGGCAAATAGTCAGAATTCCGACGAAATTTCATTGCACTACAGACAAAAAAAGTCATCGAAAACTTTGTGTCGGAAGTTCTGACTTTCCTTGTGGTCATCACAATTCTGACATCACCTCCAACCTTTGCAATGGCCGCCATGGATGCTCATACCCCGAAAGAATACCGTCGCGATCTCGGCCTACCGTTGGAATTTCGACACCAAAGGGTAAAATTCTGACAAAGGAGTATCGTCGGATGAACAACATCCTCGTCGGAACTCTACTGGAGGCCGTCGACAGCCTCCAATAGAGTTTCAACAAGGATGCTGTTCATCCGATTTTTCAGAAAAAAAAAATTTATAGAAAAAGATTGACATTGGTATCTCTCTTCTATCTCTCTTCTCTATCCCTCTCTACTATCTCTCTTCTCTCTCCCCTCTCTAGGTCTCTTTCTCCATCCCTCTCTTCTTCTCTCCCTCTCTACTCTCTTTCTCTACCCTCTCCAGGTCATTATCTCTTTCTCTCACCCTCTCTCTCTCTCTCACCTCTATAGATCTCACCTTCCATTCCTCCATCATTACCCATGTTATCAAGTTGCAAGATATTTCCCAAAGTACTTGGTTGCTAGGGTTGATTTGCTTAAGTGTTGGAGTCGGAGTTAGATGAAACCTGTATGATTAAGTTGTATTAAGTGATCAAGTCACCAAGATCTCAATTGTAAACGTTCTAGGGTTTTATGGTAGCATAGGTCAAGATTGAGGTATGGTAGTCAAGAATTACCTTCCAATGACAAAAGACATCCAAATGATGAAGAATGAAGGCAATGAACTCATAGAAGTTTGGAGGAGATAATCCGACTAAGTTAAAATTTTGTTTAAGTCATGGTCATGATACTAGCTTGCTCATCAAGAGCAATTTGTGTGAATGAACCCTAGAAATGTGCCCATGCTAGAGAAGCAAGAATTCTAATAAAACCTAAGGCAATGCTAGTAAGAGGTCAAAATTAAAGAATTAGGGTACAAAAAACAAAATTTGGCTAAGTCGAGATGTTGCTCAAGGATGACCTAAATCATGGAGTGTAAATCAATCATGAAACATGAGAATGGATAGGTCCTGACCCAAGCAATGTAAGTCCCCCTTGTGATTCTAGCAGATATCACATCACAATCATTGAGTCTATTTGCAATATAGAGTCAAGACCTAACTATTGGAATCTTGGAGTCATCCCATTTGATCACATAGTTTAGCACTTGGGAGGATTTTGTTCAAGAGAGGATAGAATACTTAGTATTTTATTTTGTGTTGCATAGTGCATAAAAAACACATCAACAGAAACCATTGAAAGGTTTGGTTAAAGCCTTCGAATCACAATCTCTACGAGAAGCTATCAAGAGTGCCCAGAATTTCGAAACTTTAGTATCCAAGAACATAATTCATAAGGCACCACTTTTAGAGCAACCAAAGAAGCCTATCAATGTAATATTTTATTTACCTTGGATATGTTTTATCCTAAGTGTAATATTCCACTATTAAAAAGCTTAATTAGGTAATATTTTTACTTAGGTAAAATAAGATAATGAGTTGCACATTCTCCTTCTTTGATTGAGATTCTACTTTTTCCTTGTCACAAATTTGGAAACTTGGATAAGCAATTTCTTTTTTTGGTTTTCTACCTCTTCATGATCCTCATGGATTTGGAATCTTGGAAGCTATATATTATAGGTTTTTCCTCAATTAACATATCAAATGAAACTATTGTGAGCTTTCATATCTTAACATACCAAGGGCTTAAGTTTGGGGACGACAGGGGGATGACGAAGGGGGCGGGGTGGGATGCAAATATATATACAACTTAAAAAATTAATTATAAAAGGATGTGTATAGAATAAGTATAACAACTGTAAATAAAAATTTGCCACACTATGTAAATTTTACAATAAACATTAAAAATATGTCAATGATTGCAGAAAGAAGGTTTTGTAGAAAAGTGGCTAATAATTAAAGCCTGATGAAAGCATAAATCCATTATTGTACATTATGAAATGTCATCATGCAAACAAACTGTTATTTGATTTGAGACAACGAGTTAATTTTGCATATAGTGTATATGATAGAAAGAAAGCTAATACAAGTGCAATGCTTATTCTGTACAAAAACCAGTTGAAGAAATTTGATATCAGCTTTCTCTCTTTTCCATCATTCTCATCGAATTGTTCTACCCCATGAACAGGCAAAGAGCCCTTAATCCCTCCAACACCAAGAGCCATGACATATAGACCAGTGTAGAGTATTATAGTTTGTCCACCTTCCACCTACTTGCAAATCCTAGCTTTGTATGCACTTCCCATGTCACATGTCGGAGGCTTTAGTGAAGGAAAATATGCTTGTACTATTAATAACACCCAACCCTACATATTTCATGAACATCAGAATCTAAACAAGTTGGGAAAATTTTTGTAAACTCTGGAAATAATGGTATTCCAAGTTGAATTCCACTTTCATTTCTGAGCATAAAACAATAGGTTCTATGTTATCACATTCTTTTATTTGTTCAGGGCTGATTAATTACAACAAAAACATAGGTTCTATATGATCCTAGTTTTCTATTGTACAGAACAAATTTCTTATAGTTGTTTATTTTCCTAGTCCTAAGAGCTTAGTTTACATATTTGCATGCTAGCGGGAAAGGTTTAAACATGGGATGTTAGATGATTGTTCACTCAAATTATTGAAATTATTCTTCTTATGAGTGAAATCCAGTGTTTTATTTTGGATAGTTCTATAATGACATTAGTAAATTATTTGATTGCTTTGAAGGGTTCCTCTGGAGACGAGGAGTTCCACTGGTTTGTTTGCCAACTTTTCCTATTCATAACAATGTGCAAAAGTTATGTCTGTGCTTAGCACTGATACTGTTCTAATATTATTTAACCTCCTACTGGTCACTCCCTTTTTGCATTCCTTTGATCACAAGGAGTGAGCATTCTTCTATCTCTAGTCCCCTAATGCCAAAGTGGAGGGCTAAAGCTTAATAATGCGAAGGGCTTTACATTCACTATCCATAATGAGTCCTCCACTTCCTGCAATACCTAGGTTGTCCTTTGGAGCAATGTCAAAATTGAATTTGAATTTGTCTTTCTATTGTGGAACACATTTTCTATAGGCTTCTACCATGGATCCATTTATTAGGGGAATTAATGATCTCAGGATTTGAATGTCTATCCTATGATTTGGACAGGATTTAAGACTTTTAACTATCAAATGCTTGGCAAGAGGTCAAGGCATTTTAGTTACAGTGTTTCTCAGGCTTCTCTGGAGAGAGTTTTACCTTACATGTTTGTGTGCTTTTGTTAAGATATCAATGGTAGTAAGAAGCATAGTATAAGAATTTGTAGGTCAATGAGGTTTCTTGAGATAAGAAAGAATTGACCTCGTAAGAACACACTAACATAGAAGGACAAGAAAATTTCTACTTCTAATCTTTGTTATTAAAAAGGCATAATAGAAACTATCATTAAACTTGACTAAAAGATTGAATCAAACTAAAATGAATTAAAATGGAAAAGGTGGGGTAAGATAATAATCTGAAGAGAACAGTATGCATAGTTAAGGCTTTGACCATGTCAATGTTAAAAAAAAAATTCATAAAATTCATAATAATGGTTTCAACTAAAAAAAAAACCATGAACCATAATCATCTTCAGTATGTCTCTATATTTTGTTGACAATCAGACATAACAGACAAAGTCACAAAAGCAAAATTGAGCTTCTTCTATTTGCAAGGAACTTCGCTGTCTGCAACCATTCTTTATTTAAAGAACATTAAAAGGTAAGTATAATAACACACAGTACTAAAAATAAGTTTTTGAGTCTATTTTGAAGATGTCAACCAAATTGAAAAACACGTAAATTATAGATCACAAATTCAACGTTTTTCTGAATGCTTACAGAGAACAAAAGCTACAGCAAGGATTCCACCATGTTTGGATTTATCCACAGGTTTGTTTCTTCAGTCCACATATTCCTCTAGCTGGTGTGCTTCGCCTCGTTCAAATTTTTATCAATAAAATTTTTTCATCAAGATAAAACCTGTAATCATGTTAGACAAGTATTGAAAGTATAATTCATAGAGCAACCATTTCAACTAGGTTTAGATAACATATATTCATAACTGTTTCAATTTTATGTGAACTACACAATATCTATAATGCATAATTGGAGTTAAACCATAATAGGGCTTGGATGAGAAACATGATGGGGCACCCGAAGCTGTCCACATGCTAAGCCCAAGAGTGGATATACCATCCCTCTTGGCCCCATGTGGCAGTCTACCATCCATATGAAGTGGTGTGCTTAGTGGGTAAACTTGTACCTACCCTCCCTTATCCACCCTTCTATGATTGAGACCCCTTTAATCACAATGGTAGAGGTTGATAGGGAAAACACAATAGGGTGTCTTGAGCATCCCTCCCTTCTAAGCCCAAGGGCAGGATACACCTTTGCCCCCCTTGACCCACATGTGGCAGACACATTAGTCATCCACCATGGGGTAGTGTACTTAGAAGAGGACCTCGTCACAGTTTCCCCTCCTTGTATTCCCCTATTAACCCCCTCATGATTGATTGCAACAATTTAAGAATCAAATATTCAATATTATTTCTCATATCCAATGTAGGGGAGTTTATGTATCAAGTATAATATTGCATTGCATATTATTATCTATGTCTATATGAGAATAATTAATCATAAGAGTACTATTATGCTGCATACCACAAATGGAGTAAGATTACTATTGCCTGCAGTAAACAATAATTTCATATGTGATCTGTTTGCCTGATTGTTGATATATATATTAGGAGTTGATCTGCTCTTATGAGTGTTGATGTTGGTTGAACTACTTTCCTTGATGTCCTGTCTGTTAATGCATGATAGCTTTGGTAAGATAAAACTTATTATAAGAAAGAATAGATAATCAACTTATTGATAAGAAAGAATAAGTGAGTCAACCTCAGCACTATGAAGTTTATTTCCATGACATGTTATGAATATATAAACATTTCTAGTACCTTGCCTGAATTCTGTACAATGTAAACTTTTATGAGCATCAATCTTGTGCAATCATGTGGCACAGTAGTGATTTAAATACAAATTTTAATCTCAGAAATTAAGAAACAAAACATCAAAGTTTAAAAAAGTGCAGTGATTGTGTTACCTCAAATGTTGATAAAATCCTGGAGTTTGAGGGAATTCTTAACTTAATAGTAAAGATAACCTGTGAACATTGAAACCATAATGTTTGTTAGTTACAAATATAATTTTCTATCTTAAAACAAAATAAAATACCAAGAGATTTTCCAACTCGAACAGAGTTTTCAAGCTCGAGTTGGAAGATTCACAAAGATAATAATGTTGTGAAATCTTCAAACCATAGAAATCAATTTTACAAAGCACTCACAAAAAAATTAAAAAACCGAGCAACATAGACGAAAAGATCAGAGCTGAAAGCTGGAACATGGGGACAAAGTATCTTTAAGAAAACCATTAAAGTAGATGAGTACGGTGCTTAACATGGGCAATCCTCCCACATGAATAGTCAGAATGTGCAGATGATTTAACTTTTAACTTTTCCACAGAAAGATACATTGTTTTGTTTATATAACAATAACCTAGATTTAACCCAAATCATGGATTTATATTTTCCTCCATCTAACCTATTCTTTTTCTTTTTTTCTCTAAATTGAAGAAAGCTGAGAAAAACTGAATGTCAAAGACATAATAGTTGCCCAGGAAGACATAAATAAAATCGTAGAACCAGTGGCTTTATGTAATAGATGAAAACACAAGAAAAGATGTGGATCCCAGTGATCTCAGCTATATTCCCTAATGCTTAAATGAATTTCCATTCCTTGTTCCAAAGGTTCCCATTTTGGCACAGGTGGGGAGGATGCTGGCAAAGGTTGTAAAATTTTTCAACAAGTCCAAATTTTGCATATCCAACGACCATCGTAGTCCATGAGACACATTTCTTGGAGGAATTTTGTCAAATAGTTCACGTACCATGTCTCTACTTCCACATGTTGCATACATGTCTTCCCATTGAAATTTGAACATTAACAATGGTGGTAGAGTTTTGGAACTTTGGGAACAAACTAAGAATAAGTATAAGAATTGCAGATGAAACTTTGGCATACTAAGTGTTTAAACTAGTCAACATAAAAAAAATGGAAATGATTGCATTAACAATAAGAATGGTGGGTAGAGGTTTGGGGTCAATGGGTAGTGCCCCTTGTGGGGGGTTTGGGGCATTGCCAAACCTTTAATACGGATGAAATTTTCACAATAATTTGACCATTTTTGTTTAGAATTGGAGTTTCTAATTGGGGGCCATGGGAGACTCATAGGCATCCTCAAGATGGTCAAGAGACTCCTTGGAGTCCCTATGACATCCCTAAGTGGTGCGGCAAGGGGATGTTTCCCCTAAGTATTGCATCCTGAAAAAATAGGGATTTTGGAGGGGGGGAAGGGGTCCCCATGTTTCAATGGTTTCAAAAGATTCAAAGTTTTTTTTTTATCTTGCCATAACAAAATAAGTTTTTCTTTGCATCCTTATTGGATGATTTGAAAATTGAAAACAATTTGACAAGAAAAAACTAACTTCTAAAGTTTAGACTTAGTTTTCTTTTTTTATCCAAGTCACTACAACATTTCAATGATCAAAGTAGCTTTTTTTTGGTGGTTTCGAAGCATCTAAAAGGCTTGAGAAATGCAATATTGTCTTTCATTCCACCAAAATTGGAGATCAAGAAGCATGCTCACAAACAAGGATTTGTTTGTAACTTAAGGCAATCGACTACTTGTTGGGGCATTTTCAGGTCTAAAGAACCTACCATTGTGTCAAAAAGGCCCATAAGACCCCATTTTCATCTAAAACTTGTCTCTTTTGGTCATAGAAGCATTTAAGGAAAAAAAAATCACACAACCAATGATATGCCTATACCATACATATTTGAGTTAAAATAAAAATAAAAAATTCACAAGGTTTGGAGACCATTGAACAATTTGGGAGATTGCTAATACATACACTCAATTTATAAAGTCTCAATTTGATGTACTTAATCTTCGAGAGGCCTATACAAAAGCATTTTGTAATTGCAAACTAAGATAAATTTCCATTTTTGGCAGTTTTCATCATGGATTATGGTATTAAATTCCGACATTCTATTGTCAAGATAAATTTAGAGAACAATTTGTACTCGAAACAAGGGATAGTGAAAAATTACATTATGTAGGATCTCCTACCCTATCTCATTGAATTCATTCCTACACCAAGTGACTATGAACACAAGCGTAGGTATTTAACAACAATGACATGGTCCATGGACTAGTGATCCTCCTCTTGATACTCCATCTACAAATGAGAACATCTCTTATACACGTTGCTACTTCAAAATTAAAAGTTGCTTCTTCTAGAACTTTCCATGATTATTTGCAATAGGATTATATGTCTTCTAGATTCACCTCACTAGGACACATTCATATCAAGCATCTTTACTTTTTTGAAAAGTAGACCACATTTCAGATCTAGATGACACCATAATGACTTTGATTTCCTCTTGCAAGATATTCCTCCATCATGTATTGCTTCATGGAAGTTCAAATTTGCTTCTTCAAGGGCTCTTAATGATTCTCTATATAGGATTCTTTGTGTCTATGAGATCCACTTCATTGGGAGGCCTACTTAAACATTTCACATCTGTTTGTGGACTCACCTTTCAAATATGTTATGAAATCAACTATGTTATGCTATTTTGATTTTATTATCATTTATATTTAACAATTTTAAAAATGTTATCACTTACATTAATTTCTAGGTTAATATTTATTTTGTAGATTCTAATAGAATTGAATACCATACCCAAACAATATCTAGTACGAACTAGTTAGTTATAGGCTAGGTTCCAAGCATACTTGGTAACACAATTTTTGAGCTTGTGTTTGTTTATGATTTAACGATTGATGCATCTAGCTTTGCTACGCGGGCAAGTGCAAGGTAATGAGTCACAAATTCGCGGAAGTCCACGCATTGGAAAACGTGCTCTTATAAACGAGGGCCCATTTTCAAAAAACGGGGGCCCGTTTGTGCTTCGGGCTCCCGAGCCGAAAGGTAACAGGGGTCCGAAGAAAAAAAAACGGGCCCCCGTTTTGTTCTAAAACGGGGGCCCGCTTTTAAACAAAATGGGGGCCCGTTTTTTAGAAACGGGGGCCCGTTTTTAAAAACGGGAGCCCGTTTTTAGAAACGGGCCCCCGTTTTGTTTAAAAGCGGGCCCCCGTTTCTAAATGGCATTTTTCTCTTTTTTTCGACAAGCCGCCCTTGTTTGAAAACGGGGGCCCGTTTTGTGGAAGTTGGTTCCACAACCCGCTAATTGGCTCGGGATTAGGCCTGGGATAAGCCTGGGATGGCCACACCTGAGACATGGACCTGCAAATTCAAATCTCCATGAATGAAAGCACAAATATGAACTTTAGAAATAGTTTACGTGCCTCTAATCAGAGAATTTTTATACGAAATTAAAACCCATTTCAGATTATACTGTCTAGATTCTAAATATGTAAATTTATTTAAAAATTGATTATTTTAACTATTTTTCATTTAATTTATACTAAATTGGGTCCATAAATTTGAAATATTAACTAATTTTGTTAATTTAATAACTTTTTTATTTTAAAGAATTTTGGAAAAAAAATTATATGTCATCAATCTACACAAAATTCTTTTGTATTTGAAAAAAAAAAAATCAAAAAATGTTAAGTTTACATCAAATTATGTGGGTCGTACACGTCAAATTTTTAAAACGATATTTACAGCCATTAAAAAATTAATTAAAAAAAAATATTAGAAAAAAAAATACAGAAAAATATGCTCATCAATCTTCAGTGTGTTACAAACCATTTCCCAAAATGGTTTGAGAAAATAATTTTAATTTTGTCAAAAAGTGTGGGTCGTACACATGCTTGGTATGGTCCTGAAACAGGCATTTTTAAAACATAGTTTTCAGAACTCCATTTAAAAAGTTATTTTTTATTATGTGGGTATTAAAATAAATTATATATTTGGAAAGTACACTCAGAGGGCTATCTTTTATATTACTGACTTTTTCCAAGATTCAATCTCTAAGTGTTTCAAAATTTAAGCTCAAATGAGACAAAATCTGAAAATCAGGGAAAACACTTCCACTTTTTGGCCAAAAAGTGGACTCATCTTCTTGCACTGACCCACGCATCTACTTTGAGTACAATGAGAGGGTGATTTTGTCTAAGCCAAGAGACCCTGCTATCTAATATCACCCAAGAAAGATACTAATATTTTACCTTGGAAATATTAGCCTTTTGTAAGTATAATTCAATGAATTGTGATAATAACTTAAAACGAAGTGAATTAAAATTTGACTAAGTTCCCCATTGTATTTTAACAAATCACCTAGGAAGATGTTCATTCCTAACAATTTCCAATTCTCTTTCCAAAAGGATGAAAAACAAGAGAAAGGAACTAATTAATATTGGGACAGAATTTAAAAGACCTATGTTTTGTGTCTGAAAGCTACTAGCCTAGAGAGCATGGAAACAATCTAAAGTCATGGGAGAGAGTTTCAGTTCTATCTCCAGAAATTATGTCCAGTACTCTTGTATTGAATTTTTAAATCCTTCTAATTTTAAATGTTCATGAGGAAACTCTAAAATTTTAATAAAATACATAAATAAAAACCAATTTTGTTTTCGTCGGAATACCTTTGAAAATCACATCACCTCGGTAATTGAACTATAACAATAAGATTGCATACAAAGTGCAGGTTTGCTATGAAACATGTTAAAAGGGTTAAACTATTTCAATTAATACAAACACTAGAACTATTAATGGGGTTGGGATCCCAAATGTGATCTACGTGGATTTTTTCTGCAAACTTAGGAAGATATTCAGTAATGTACACCATAGTTTGGTATACCATATATCCCTCCACCATAGAACCCTCAAGATGTGCTCTTTGTCGAACCAAAGCCTTAAAAAATTTCAAGTGCCTCTCAACGATCCACATTGACCTAGTGTGTACAGGTCCACACAATTCAATCTCCTCAACTTGGTGTATGAGGTAGTGTTCTTGTGCATTGAAAAAAGTTGAAGGTAGACACTTTTGCATTTCACACATTAGATGAGGGATTTTTCTCTTCCAATATTTTATATCTTCCTTGTGGATTTCTTTAGATGACAACCACCTAAAAGAGATTGAAGACACAAAAATATATAAATGAGACTTTACAAAATAATATACAATATATTGCATAACAAGTAAAACAAATGGCAAATATAATATCTATACAACAAATTGAACAAACATCACTACTTACCTCATGTATTTTCCAAGATCATATATGACTTGCTTGATATTATTGTCGAAGTGGTCTGGGAGAGATAGAGGTAGAACGTACTGCAACAATTATAAAATGATATTTTCATTGTTTTCTAACATAATACAATGAAAAGTACATGCATAGTATACAAATATATAGTAAATACACAGGAATGTGAATTACCTTAATGAAGCTATGCCAATCATGCATTTTCATCCCTGGCCCAAATTCACTCTTCTTTGATATGAGATTGTTTATGTTCACAGCAAATCTTGTGGAAAAATCAAATTTTCATATGACTTCTTTTATAGAATTGCTTTGCTGCTCCGTTAATAACCAAGGAAGGGAACTTATATTAATCTGATCTCCATTGCTATTTGATTGAATGACATTTTCATTGCATGATTGGATTCCACAATGTCACTACAAATTTTGACAATTTTTTCTTTGTCATGCCTTCCATCCAATATTTTCCATAATGTCTCTGTTATATTCTTTCCAATATGCATTGTATCAAACAAATGCATAATTTGTAGTTGCTCGTAGTAAGGCAAGCTACTAAATTGTCTGGGATAAATTTTTAGTCCCTTTGGAAGGTGGCCATCCATGCCTCGACGACCTTCAGTATCATCAATTACATCATCAGTAAACAAAACACGATAGAAAAATTCAAATTCCAAACATAAACCATTAGATGGAATGACATTACCTTGACGATTAATTCTATTATATTCCAACTTCCATAAGTGAGGAGTCATTATTTGTGGCTTTGATGTAGTCTCTTCTTTCCCATTGAAAAGATGTTTTTCAGTATTCTGGTACTTATGATTTTTGTGAAGGAAGTGCCTATACTCGTCAAACACCTGCTTTCCTAAACTTTTTGAATGACAAGATTTCATCTTTGGACCACAAACTGGACATGCAAATTTTCCCTTTGTTTGAAGACCTACAAGATAATGTATAATTCTATTAAATCTGTTAATTTTTATAATTATAATTATCATGTGCAACTTGAACACTATAACGTACCACAAAAATGTGTTAGCCCTGGGGCATCATGTATTGTCCATACAAGCATTGCATGGAATTGAAATTGTATTTGTCCTATTGGTCGAGAGATGTCATACATGGTCACACCATTCCATAACTCCAACAACTCATCGATAAGAGGCTCAATATATACATTCATATCTTTAACTGGGTACTTGCCTAGTGGAATGAACAAAAACATTACATAATTATTATGACCATTTTACTCCAATATTTATAATTAAATGTAGATGACTATTAAATGATAAAATACCTAGAACAATCATTGCCAAAATTATGTGCTCCCTCTTTATTTACATCCATGGAGGAATATTATTGTTGATAACAAAAATAGGCCACATCGAGTAAACAGATCTCAACTCTCCAAATGGATTGACATTGTCCGCTGCCAATGAAAGCCTGAGATTACGAGGTTCTTCTTTAAAGTGTGGCCACTTTTCCTCTATGTCCATAAATGCTGAACCATCCGCAGGCATTCAAATAATGTCATCTCAACTTCTATTGTGTGCATGGTAATCCATAAATTGTGCCAAGCTAGTGCACTCGAATAATCGTTGCATACATGGAATAATGGGAATATAACGAAGAACCTTGTGAGGCACCTTTTTTGTTATTTGATCTGTTCGATATCTTCTGATATGACATTCAGGGCATTCTGTTCCAAATTCATGTTGTTTATGATATATAATATGATCATTGGGACAAGCATCTATTGTTTGATACTCCATTCCAATATCTTTCATAATGGTAGATAATTCTCGGTATGAGCGAGGTAGAATATTTGATGGTGGTAAGAAAAACTCACCTATCAATCTACAGCAAAAAAAAAAGTTTGAGGTGTTAATCTAAAGAATATTAATGGTACACGATTCACCATTTATTAACTGTAATGACATGTATGACACACCTTAACATACGTGAGATTGTTATGTTGGATAAACCATTCATAACCTTCAAGTTCACCAACAAAAATATAACAGAGAGAAAAGTTGTTTGGGAGCCTTTGTAAAGGGGCTCATATGCCTTCTCAAGAAGAGGTAAATCATGAACATCAAGGTCATCCTGATCATCATGATCAGCTATGCCAGTACTAAATGTGTCATGGATCAATGTATTTGTACCATCATCTTCAATTGTGTTTTCTAGTGCATTATTGTCATCTTCCATGGGATCATTATCTTCAGCTTTGATATTCACACCTCCATGTTCCTCCACTTTGAAAACCATATTCTCAGGGTTTTGTTGATCCATACCATGTGCTCCGGGGTGCTCCACCTATATAAAATTCATATACATAAATAAACCATGATCATGATCTCATTATCAAGTGATTTCTTATGTATATAAATTGTTAAAACGATATAATGAACAACTTACCAGTGGATGATAATCATGTCCCCCTTCAATGTGACCATGTTGCCTACAATGTTTCTTAGTTGTTTTGATTAGAAGTCTTCTATTCTTTAAGACCTTACAAATTTTGTAGGGACAATAACATTTCCCATCACCTTTTCTTTTCAAGTTAGACCATAATCTAGCAATTGTCTCCTTATTTTGTTCTTCGTTGATATTATCTGACATGGTCTTTCTTCATAGGCAAAAAAATCAGGCTATGGAAACTTTAGTGCAAAAGCTTCACAAATATTGCAAATCAAACCAAAACTATATAACTCTTCTTTTTCATCTTAAAACATTGAACTTAATAGAGAACGTATTTAATGTAGCTGATTGTGTGAATTTCTGAGCATTGTGTCTGCAAATTCTTACTAAAAGTTTGCCTGTTGCAGAGTTTCTGAGAGACATTTTTGAGTATTCTAAGAAAAGCATTTATTTTAACATACATTATTCATCCACATTGTAGGGATAACAATACAAGGCTCACATATTGGTCTAAGAGGATGCCATGGTCTCACAAAGTAACCAAGAACCATATGAAATGATGGTCTTGAATCCACACACAACTAGGGAGGATCCATACGATTATGTATGACTTCCCCCTTGTTTTTTTAATGGGATTAGCCTCCAAGACATAGCTATAAATAATCACTAAGAATGTACAAGTGGATCGTAGCTACCCATACAACAA
Source organism: Cryptomeria japonica (assembly GCF_030272615.1). Taxonomy (NCBI): domain Eukaryota; kingdom Viridiplantae; phylum Streptophyta; class Pinopsida; order Cupressales; family Cupressaceae; genus Cryptomeria; species Cryptomeria japonica. The sequence continues at coordinate 287,018,408 of NC_081405.1, forward strand.
ACACTTACCCCTATCCTCAAATTTTCCCAATGTTTGATTCCTTATATACACTCATCCAAGGTTATCTACATCGATCTTGGTGAGGAATCACATCACACCAAAGAAGGCAACACTTAAAAATAGCAAGAGTTTCACTAAACTACCAAAGATCATAAATTTTGAAAGAAAGAAAAAATAGTACCAATAATAAGTCAAATAAATGTGTTCAATTCCAATAGCAAATCAAACATAGCCACAATAACTACACAATATAGAAAACTCACAATAGTGATTAAACTAATTCAAACAAGATAAAATAAAATTGTTGGCCCATGCAAAAAAGATGAGAGATCATCAATAATTGAAGGAAACTTCACAATCCTTAAAAGTGCACATTACATAACTATACAACTAGAAATTGTGGCTAAATAGAGTGAAGATTCATCATGACTCCAATAATAGTCCCTCATGTGTGCATTTGTGGCATGAACACAAAAACTCCCACATGGCATGGCCATGTACCTAATGGAGAAGACATGCCTAGGCTACATGACTATAATAATAGTCCCTCATGCATGCATTTGTGGCCTGCACACTACAAATCCTAACATATCATGGCAATACACCTCATAGAGAATACACACCTAGGGCCACATTGCACATAGCAATGTGCCTCACAAAGAAGACATGCATAGGGCACATGCCACATAGCAATGTGTCTTATGGAAACATGTGCATGCATGTCACACACCAAAGCTATTTGTATATATCATGAGGCACATTCATATGTTATCAAACACAACCTATTGTATCTAACATGAGTTCCTCTCTACATGTGTGCAAATCTTCCAACACTAATCGCCACTAAGAAGGAATAATATAAAATGCATCTTCAAATATTTGTGTGTGTGTGGAATTGTGTCTTTGAACCCAAATCGCTACCATCAACAACATGTAACCATCACCTACACTATATCAAAACATAAGTATGGTGTGACATCATATCTATTTGCATAATGTCAAAACACATGCAAACATGAAAATCATCATAGCATGACAAAAATCAATCTCCACATGTTGGAACAAAAATATAAATAAGATAATAGGGTAAGAGGAAACCCGTACCAAGAACCACATACCAACTATCGGCAACGCCATCAAGATAAATGTAGGATAGGATACCACTATGAGCCATCCAATGGTCCATTCTATGAGGAGAACTAGGGGATACTATCTTTGAAAGGTCTGGTCAATAGAGATAATCCCTACTAATGCCACAATATGTCACCATAGCTTCTTGAGTTTTCCATTCTTCTACTTAACACCACATTTATTGAGTTCCTCAACAGCGAGGTTGGTTTTCAATAGGATGCACAAACATGTAAACACACAAGCATGGTTTCATCATACTTTTACAACAATACAAATTCATTTTTCTAGTTAATTACTTAGTGTAAAAATAACTCCATTACATAACATAGGGAAATAATCATCATAAGTTTTCAAATAAACTGCCCAAACATCAATTGGAGTTACCCTTTCTAAGGTACAAACATAATTTATTTATAACTTCAAAATTAAAATAATCACAATATATCCAAATAATTTCAATAGTGCATGAAAATAGACAACATGATCCATAATTAAACCCATAAATTACCCTAATTGGATATGCTAATAAAATGGTGTCAAAAATAATAGAGATTATGTTGGACCTATAATAGAGATCTGGACTTTGTTTCATCATACACAAGCATGGTTTCATCATACTTGTATCCAAATACACCATCCATAGATAGGTACTCAGTACCACAATCTCATGGGTACCCTTTTAGCCAAATTTACCCTATATTTAGGTGAATCTACCCTTGTATCATTCCTTGATCTAGTATGTCATTCCACCAATCAATAATTTTTCCATATTCTTGGGAGAATACACTATCCCTTAGGTGAATATGCCATATCCTTAAATGAATCCTCCTTGTCATCATCCTAAGTCCTCTTTTTGTTAAGTCTTATCCCTTCATCTTTAGGAAAATCCACCCATCCTTATATGAATCTACTTTCTCTTAGGTGAATCTATTTCACATAAATCATTTATCTTATCCATCTTTCTTATACAAATGGTGAATTTTTTCTATCCTTAGATGACTACACTCACAGACAAGAATAAGCTATATTTTATCAATGAATGCAAATAAAAATGAGATTACAAAGGAAACCCCTTGGTTATATAGGCCAAGATGAGGAATAAGATATCATAAGATTATGACAAGTGTACTAATCTTATGATATGAGAAATAAAGTGATAAGATAAGATCGCATGTAAAGTGATAAGTATCCCATGTGAAACCTAAGAAAACTTAAGTGATAAGGCATAAATAGGACCTAATCATAAAACTAGTTAGGTAATGCCCCCTTTTAACTTGAATAGGAAGCCTAAATTTAGTATGATCACATTTGATAATTCTATAAAGTTGTTATAATTTCAAAAGTCTATCTAGATTTTGTAATATGAGGAAGATTGCAATATTAATCATTCATGATTGGCCTAGGATCAACCTTGAGAAGCTATGAAGGTGTAATTAAAAAATTAATTGCAATATATATTATTTAGAGAAAACAACATGTTGTCTACACCTTTTAGTTTTACTATTTGGGCATATTAGTCATCCTTGTCTCCATTCATTCTATTGTATTTTCTTCTTTCTTTGTACAAGTAAAGTCTATTATAGCATCAAAATCATGCAAGGGTAGATATCCTACTAAAAATTATAAAATTTAATTTATAATATTTTTACCATTATAAGGGCCATTTGAATTATATCCATGTGGAGGCATGAAATTTGCAGTTGAAGTAATTATATATGTGAAATAGATAATATTAATCAAAGAGATCATTGATAAATATAAAAAGTTGTAGCATTGACTGTAAAGAATGTTGCTAAATCCAAAAAAATTGTAGCTCGATCGCATAGATTGGTGGTAAATCTAAAAAAATATTGTGTTGGTTGTAGGGATCATTGTTAAATCTAGAAACTTGTAGCATTGATCATAAAGATTATTGTTAAATCTATGATTTTTTATTACACTAATCATTCCAAATGGTGAATAGTATATTGATTGTTATCGCTACAAAGTTGATTGGTGGTGACAACTTTGAAGAAAGCCATCATTGGATGAAAAGTACTTTTCTCTTGTCAAATATCATGTCCTTTATTGATGAAACTATGAAAGACATATTTTTATGAATAATTGACGAGCAAAGAAAAAGAAAGGCTTTATAGTATTATAATTATTTTGGTCATTTTGAAAGACAATGTTCTAAAAGGAAAGATATGAAAACACATAATCAAGGGTATTAAAACAAGATTACGTTTGTATACTTTGGAGAAGGTTTTTTTTCTTAAATGTTCTCCATTTATACATGGGAATCTAATAAAACTATTTTTCATAGATGGCATCCATCATCTAGTTAAGTTCTGTAATAAAATAAAGTTTATGGGAGAGCGTTAACAAATGTAAACTACTTTTAATCACACACCCTAAATAATTTGACATATACAATCATGTCTCATATAAGAGACATGTTTGTCCATGCATACATTATTCATTTAAATATCTTTGGATTCATAAACTTGAAATAGAGAAAATCTATTCAAGCTCTCCAATTTCAACAAATCTAAGCATGATCAATCTAAAATCTATTCAAGCTCTCCAATTTCAACAAATCTCTACCCTAAACCTCATACTACTAATCTCCCTCATTCCCCTCGCATACACATCCTCTCCTCCCTCCTCGGCCCTCACTCTAACTCTGAGGCACAGACCCAACTCAAAAACCACACACAATCCCCACAACAACCAATTCCAATCCCAAATCCACTCCACCATCAAACGAGCCCGATATCTGGCCTCAACATCCACAGCCCAAACACCCATACACCCAGAATTCAATGACCTATTCTTCATAGAAGTCCAAGCATCAAAGCATAATTGAAGGGGGTTTTTTATGAGTGTTATCACAAGGACAAGATAACTCCTGGCTATTGCTTATCCTAATCTATTGGGAGGGCAAGGACCATTCATTATACTATTGTTACCATCCTCCTCTTCCCATGTGAAATGAAGGTAGGCTTTGGCCTCATTAATTAGGGGAGGGGATTTTATTGGAATCGAACCGGGGGTGCTCCATCGGGGTTAACTGCTTTCTTTCTCATTGAAACCCTGTAAGCAAGAACAGAAGCCCCTTCGGATGCAGCTGGAAACCCCATAAGCGAGAACAGAAGCCCCTTCGGATGTAGCTAGAAACCCCGTGAGCGAGAACAGAAGCCCTCCCTACTGTCAACTATACTAGTCAGTGTGGGTCAATCCATCCCAACCACATTGCTCCTCAATCAGCCATTCGGGGGTGAGGATAGGTAATGTTGGGTGGGAGTAGACACAACAATACACTGGGAAAGAAAGAAAATGAAATTGTGAAAAAAGCAGACACAGCAATACACTGGGGAAGAAAGAAAATGAAATTGTGAAAAAACTAGTTAAGAAAGAAATTGAAAAACAAAGAGTTCTTACCTTGCTTGTGCAGAGATCACTCCAGCAAGGGTGGGGGAGAGGGAGGCAAGATTTGCTTTCAAAATGAAAATGTGTTGTGTTTTTTTTTTTAATAAAATGCCCGAGGTCATCGGAATTCCGACGAACATGGGGCATTTTTTTTAAAAAAAATCAAATTTTCACACAATGCTCCTTGTTTGTCAGAAACCTCCGTTGAAATTTGACCCCAAATGTATTAGTGGTTGGAAGGTATAAATGAGAAAGTTACCGAGCCAGTAACTATATTCTGTGAGAATACTAGTGCCATTAACATTTCAAAGAATCCTATTATGCACTCTAAGACAAAGCACATCTCTATCAAATATCATTATCTTAGAGAAGAATCTCAAGAGAAGAAAGTGGTGTTGGAGTATGTTAGCACAAAGGAACAAATAGTAGATATCTTCACCAAGCCACTGCCAAGGGACACTTTTGAGTATCTCAGAAGTAAGTTAGGGGTCCTACCCCTATCTTCTACTCACTGACCGAGTTCGGTGAAAGCATCAATTCAATGACTCTACAGAATATCTTTTTAGGAGTTGATGTTGATTTACACACTTTAGGATGTTTTCTAAAGGTGTACAGGAAACAATACAGGGAACAGGAATTGAAGACAAAATGCTCTGATTGGGACTAAGTTGACACATAACAGCAGAAAATCACATAATATAGTAAGAAATTATGTTTTAGTTCTTTACTTTTTGGCATTGTTGTCAAAGGGGGAGAAGATAGAAGAGAAGAGGAGAAGACTAATGTATGGGGGAGAATTCTGATGACAGGGGGAGATCATTTCAGCTTTTCAGAATCTCATAGCAATCCAAATCAATTAGGTCAAATCAATTGGTTTTGCCATCAATGCCAAAGGGGGAGATTGTTGGCATTTGGCATTATAACAGACAAGGGGAGATTGTTGGCATTTCAATAAGGATATTGAGAAGGTTGTTGATGATTATGGATAAAACTGATTAAGGATGTTTACTGTCTTAATATTATTATTTTGTCATTGATGTCAAGAAATTGATTTTCTAATTCAGTATGATGTTGCCATATCTTGAGAAGTATGATTTGATGAGTATAAAGATGTTGGTAAAAGACACAAAAAGAATATGATGAATAAGGGGAGAAATAAGTTATTCAATGGGCAACTATTACCGAGTTAGACAATGATGAGATCATGATGATTAGATTGTTTTGATATCCTACATATGTTATTGATTGAAAGGTTAATACTACACTATGTTATTGAGCAAAGAACCTAGTTGGTAAACCCTAAGGAACCTAGTCAGTAAACCCTAAGGTTATCGCTATCGGTTAATGAAGGCAGAATGTCTATCGAGTGAAGTTTAGTATTTACCGAGTTGAAACCGAGTAATAACAGAATGCATTGAATGAATAAAAGCATTATTTAATGAAGGAAGCTGATGAGCTAGCTATGATTAAATGATTGGTATGTCATGAATGAATTTTGTTAAAGAATATATGGCAAAGGAAAATCAGCAAGAAGATCTACACCTTAGATTGAACCGCAATACCCTAGCACAAGTTCCAAGAAATGTATGCAAGTTCCAAGGTAGGGTAAAACATTTTCAGATCGAAGGATACATTGAACCTGGACAAAGTTTGAAGATCTGATGGCTATGATTGATCATGGCAAATGTGATCAAGGAGATTAAGTGGTTGGTGAAATATTTATAAATAGGGAACTGTTGATAAACAATGCATGTGGGCAAGTGTATGCACAGGGATGCTACATAGTGATTACCGAGCACAAAAGCTTGAAGACCTATTTTGAATAATAGAGTATAGAGTCCAGCAGATGGACAAGATTAGTTCTATGTCTATATTGTATTGAGCAAATAAGAATCTGCTTTAGCATTTTAGATGTGAAGTTGCAGATAGATTTTTATTACTGTTATTTTGTGAAGTGACAGAAAATCTCTTAACCGAGTGGACTTAACAGTCTTATTTGTAAAACCCTCTAGCAAGGTGACATTCTGATTAAGTGTTTGAAATCCTTTAATAAGGTCACTTCTAACAAGGTGAAGATCCTAACAGATCTGAGGGAAATCCCTTAACCGGGTCACATCTAGCAATGTGTTTGTAATCTTTAATAGGATTTTCTTTTAACTAAGCATACTCTAGAAGAGTATATTTCTTAGTGGGTCCGAAATCCCATAGTAGTTTTTCCCTATTTGGGTTTCCATGTTAAATCTAGTGTTATGAGTGTTATGATGTTTATATGCTTTTGAATTTGCATGTTTAGCAGTTTTGGTTATATTACAGAAGTATATGTTACCATGGTTGAATCTGATGTTTTTATGGAAGATTAAGTTTGTATGATTCACCCCCCCCCCTCTCATCTTATTATCTTGGCATCTATACTTATCTTTAAGTATTAGAACTATCAATTTGAATATTTTTTCTCAATCACAAGTGGGTTACTCAATAGATCAATTCCTATTCCAAGCTTATACATTAAAATTATATAAGATAAAAATATTCTTTAAATAAATTAACTCAATCTATAGGTGCCTACACTAATGAACCCTCAACATGGAAATTTAATAATTATACTTGGTGTCTAAACATGGTCCACACTTGTGGTTTTATACTTTAACATGTCTACATGACCTTATTTTAGGGTTTTCATATCTCACTAGCATTTCCTCTATGTCATATTTGATCTTTATCATTTGTTGATATCTTGTCATTCTTCTGCATTTCTTTCCCTCTTGATTCCAATTCTTTCGCATTTCAATTAGGTCTTGTCAATATTATTTTTGAATTCCAATTAGTGGTCATTATCAACTTATCATGTCAATGGAGCATCATCAATCCTGATTGGTGTCAAATTAGGGTTTTTGTCCTAGATCTTTATCATTTTCAATCAATTATCAATCATCCTAGGTGATGAGTCATAGTTTTATGATTATTTTATAGACATTTTGTTGGCATTTGGCATTATAATAGACAATGGGAGATTGTTGGCATTTCAATAAGGATATTGAGAAGGTTGTTGATGATTATGGATATAACTGATTAAGGATGTTTACTGTCTTAATATTATTATTTTGTCATTGATGTCAAGAAATTGATTTTCTAATTCAGTATGATGTTGATGAGTATAAAGATGTTGGTAAAAGACATAGAAAGAATATGATGAATAAGGGGATGAATAAGGTATTCAATGGGAAACTATTACCGAGTCAGACAATGATGAGATCATAATGTTTAGATTATTTTAACATCATACATATGTTGTAAATTGTAAGGTTAATACTATACTATGTTATCGAGCAAAGAACCTAGTCGGTAAACCCTATGGTTATTGCTATCGGTTAATGAAGGCAGAATGACTACCGAGTAAAGTTTAGTATTCACCGAGTTGTTACTGAGTTGTAACTGAGCTGCAACAGAATACATTAAATGGTTACATGCATTATTTAATGAAGGAAGCTGATGAGCTGAAACTGATTAAATTATTGGTATGCCATGCATGAAGTTTGTTAAAGAATCTATGGCAAAGGGAAATCAACATGAAGATCTACAATGCAGATTGAACCGCATTACCCTAGCACAAGTTCCAAGAAATGTATGCAAGTTCCAATGCAGGGTAAAACGTTTTTCAGATCGAAGGATACATTGAACCTAGACAAGATTGAAGATCTGATGGCTATGATTGATCATGGGAAATGTGATCAAAGAGATTAAGTGGTTAGCTAATTGTTTATAAATAGGGAGCCATTGATAAACAATGCATGCAGGCAAATGTATGCACAGGGATGCTACATAGTGATTACCGAGCACAAAAGCTTGAAGACCTGTTTGAATAACAAAGTATAGAAGCCCAACAGATGGACAAGATTAGTCCTATGTCTAGATTGTATTGAGCAAATAAGAATCTGCTTTAGTATTTTAGATGTGAAGTTGTAGATAGACTTTTATTACTGTTATTTTGTGAAAGTGACAGAAAATCTCTTAACCGAGTGGACTTAAAAGTCTTATTTGTAAAACCCTCTAGCAAGGTGACACTCTGATTGAGTGTTTGAAATCCTTTAACAAGGTCACTTCTAACAAGGTGAAGATCCTAACAGATCTAAGAGAAATCCCTTAACTGGGTCACATCTAGCAATGTGTTTGTAATCTTTAATAGGATTTGCTTTTAACCGAGCATACTATAGAAGAGTATATTTCTTAGTGGGTCTGAAATCCATAGTGGTTTTTCCCTATTTGGGTTTCCATGTTAAATCTGGTGTTATGAGTGATATGATGTTTATATGCTTTTGAGTTTGCATGTTTAGTAGTTTTGGTTATATTACTGAAGTATATGTTACCGAGGTTGAATCTGATGTTTTTATGGAAGATTAAGTTTGTATGATTCACCCCCCCCCCCCCCCCCCTCATCTTGTTGGCTATTGGATTTGTACTTACATTAAGTATTAGAACTATCACATTTTTTTTATCCTTAAGACTCATATATTTTTATGATGGACTTCATGAACATACTTTAACTCACCTTATATGATTGTTTTGATAAGTCTTGTTACCTATAGTTGAAACCTTTATTCTAACAGAACCATGAAAGTGATAAATGCAATCATAAGTATTTACTATTTTTATGTGTGACTAGTGAATGTGTTCAAAATGAATGGTCATGATGTGTGGATAGAATGCTTCCTCTAACCTTTATGTGGTGGGTAAATGGAATAATCCTTATGAGGAAATAGGGTCTCTTTTATAGCAATAGGTTAACATGGACAAAGGATGGACAACAAGGCAATCAGAGTTCAAATATTTATTGTGGACTTGGTCACTATTGTCCCTACTCATTAAGGAGTCTATAGACTAATCTGGATCCGTTAACAAAGATTGTTAGTTTTCATGAAGGATGTTCAAAGAAGGACAAGAGTCCTGATTATCTTAGCTTTCCTAGATTTTATGAGTTTTAAATGGAGCTTCCACCAAGATAGTGGGAAGTGGAGAAAATGTTATGGGATATTTTTTTAGGGATGAATGTTATAAATCCTTTACACATTCGTGTGTTAGTGAGTTCTTGATATTATTCCTGAGTAATGTTATGCTGCCTATTTGATTTTCGAATAATGAAAGTATCTATTTTCTAAGTCAATATAGTGTTTTGATATGATTGTGGGCTTAATTAGTTAATTTATGTTGTAGTTCTCATCTCAGAAGACTCATCCAAGGGGTCCCACTTGGTGACGATTCTAAATGGTTGTCTTTTGTGTACTTTATTCTTCAAGTTACTAATTTTGTTTCATTTGATTTCTCACTATCTGTTCCTGCAACCCTAGTCTTTAACTCGGCGACTATTCCTATAGCCATGGTGGGGCACAATAGTTATTTCCATATAAGTTGAAGAATTGGTATTTTCTTAGGAGAAATTAATACTATCTTTAAAGTTGTGATTTCAAGCAATTTCCTTTTTATATAAACAATTGTTTAATCACTTTTAATTGCCTAAAAGTAGGATAGACTTGTTCCTAGACATTCTTAGTGCATATACTTTGCATTCCCATTCCAAGTTACACGTCCTCAGATTGATAGATAAATGATCCAAAAGAATGGAATTAAGATAGCTGCTCAATGGAAACTTATGTCCCTATCTTGAGTACCTAGCTGTGTGTGATAACCATTGTTTTCCACCCACATTTTTGGTGTCATTTTCGGGGATAGACAAATTGAGAGTTTATGGGAACAATAGGATTTCATTTGTCAAAATAGTATATTAGTAGCATTTTATCCTTAGTGTAGTCTAAGATATTTATGTTATTGATATAGTATATATGTTAACCTTTCAAAATATGTATGCATAGAAGAAGAAGAAATCCCCTCATTCCTTCTAATCTGGATTACTCTGATGAAGATCCATCTACAAATACTATTGAGCTAGAGATTGACCATTTTGTACAACTCTTTGCAGACCTAGATAATAATGGCCTAGACAACTTCATTCCTCGACCAAAACCACCACCTAAAGAAAATTTTGTTAGGAACTGGGAAGGACAACTGAGAGGGGGGGAGGTGAATCAATTGTCAATAAATTGCAACCCAAAACAAATTATTCCAACTTAAAACTCAGAGCCGGTAAAATAGATTAACAGTTATAGTATTACTGGTACAACTTAATGCATGAAACAGAAAGACAAACGACATCCACAACACATGACAAGGAGATTTTGACATGTAAACCCTGTAAGGGGAAAAATCACAGTGGGAAACCTTACCCACAATTAAATGATACTACTACAGATAGTAAGTGAATACAATAATGGGGTCTACACATGCAGAAAGGCCAACCGCCTAGATCACTACTTAATTACAAAATATGAGTCACAATGACTACACATATGGATGGTTAAATCCAATAACAATGTACTGCTTCAATTTAGCATCTTCAATGTTGGATTCAGTACCGGTTTAAGCTCTGCACATGAGGACTAAATACCTTCATGACCTTTAACAACCTTCCTTCAACCTTTAGATGATATCTATGTGATTCATACAAGGATCTGCTTATTTTCTCTCTTCACAGTGATCTTAATATACGCACACATACACACACTTCTTCCAATTAAGATCTTACAATTATTTATACAAAACCTAAGACCTAATGATTAGGTCGGCTCCCAAAAGATATTACATTTTAATCAATTACAAACTAAGCCTTGGTACAATACAATATGTTGGCCTCAATATATTTACACATTATCCAATCAATAAATCATTTCCAAATCGTGTCATGCAGATCTAGAACATGATATCATATGCCGGTTCATAACCTAGACCTATATGTTGGTTAAGGCAAATATGTGAACCCGATTAGACCAATATGCAAAATGCCAAATGCAAACATCCAATCCATGTCTTTGACATAACCAAATGATCTCTAGATGATAACATGTCATCATCAACTTCATGAGTTGTCGGTGAAACATATATCGGTAACTGTGCATAAGCCAATATCCATGTTGGGACCACAATGTGCTAGTTCATTAATAAACCAATATAACCAGAGTGCCAAATCAACAATGTAGACCTCCAGAAAGATAAGTGTTGACATCAATGACAAAACCAATGCAACACATTACAAAGTCATCCATAATACCAACAATCTCCCCCTTTGGCATTGATGGCAACACTAGATGGAAAAACATCTAAGTGCCAAAATAGAATGCCAACAATCTCCCTTAAATAGATCAACACAAAGTTCTATACGAAAAACATGAATAGTATAACTAAAACCAAAATACATCTTCAAAGTACAATGTTTTTCCATAGACATCTCTCCCCCTTTGACATCAAATGCTAAAGAAGTTAAAAATCAAAATCAAAACATACAGCTAACTACTCCCCCTGAGCAGTAGCTATCCTTCATCAAGCCGAAAAAAGATTTTTCAGTTAGTCCCTGTCGGTTTGATGCCAATCTACATCATTTAAGTCTCTTCCATTGGGGTGATTACCCCAAGCTTTTCTCTAAGATATTAAATGTTTCCTTAGGCAAAGGCTTTGTAAAAATATCTGCAATTTTCTCTTTAGAATTCACATAAACCAATCTCACTTCATTTGCTTCAACATTTTCTTTCAGAAAATTATACTTAATAGAAACATGCATTGGTTTAGAGTGAAATATTGGATTCTTTTATATATATATTGCTGCTAAGTTATCACAATGAATAATTACTGGTTCATTGCATTTTATCTTGATATCCTTCAACATTTGATTGATCCATAATACCTAAGTGCAATTAGTTGCTGCTTCAACATAGTATGCTTCCATTGTAGATAATGATGTGCAGGTCTTCTTCTGCCAAGAAAGAATGTGCCACCAGTGGTACTCTTTCTATCATCCACATCTCCTGCCCAATTTGTATCTATATATGCACATAACTCAAAATTGTCATTCTTAGGATACCATAAACCAAGATTTTTTGTGCCTTGCAGGTACCGAAAAATCCTTTTTACTACAGTTTCATAATTTTCTTTAGGATTGCTTTGAAATATTGAAACAATAAATACTGTATTCATTATATCAAGTCTAGTTTGTGTTAAATATAGTATCCCTCCAATCATAGATTTGTACCTTCTCAGACTTATAGGAGCTGAATCATCCTTTGATGTCAATTTATCTATTGTAGTCATAGGAGTGCTTACCGGTTTGGATTTTTCCATTCCAAATTTCTTCAAAAGTTCCTTCAAGTATTTTGTTTCACAAATGAATATACCTTTATCTATTTGAGAAGTCTACAAACCTAGATTAATTTTTTATCTCTCCAATCATAAACATTTCAAATTTCTCCTGCATCTTATAAGCAAAGCCTTTGCATAGCTCTTCTTCTCCTCCAAAAATGATATCATCCACAAATACTTCAATAAACAAAATATCATCACTAGTAATTTTGTAATACAAATTACTGTCAGCATTACCTTTTGTGTATCCAAGCTTTAAAAGATATTTATCCAGTCTAGCATACCTATTAGGGGTCCCATAGATACTGAGGTGGGGGGGTGAATCAGTATCTGACCAGTGATTGGAATTTCTTAACTTAAAACATGCAGAACATAATATAACAGTGTACCAGTATGTAAGAAATAATGCAATAAATAGAATCAAGTACATCCACATGAAAAGTACACCATAACACAAGATGTTAACGAGGAAACCTGGTGTGGGAAAAACCTCGGTGGGATTTATGACCCACAATATTCACTCACTGGCCAATAAGAGAATATTACTTACAATAGGGGCCTGCACATGCAGGAAGGCCAATTGCCTAGAGCTCACTGCTCAATGGGAAGTCTCACTGACTTACAATAAGGATTATACAAATCCAATATCTTGTACTACTTTACAATAGCATCTTCAATGCTTGATTCAATACTGGTTCCTGCTCTGTTCTTTACATATACCCCTTGACCTATATTTCGCACATTAGGTATGCCTAATATTTTCCTTAATGCTTCTACTTCACATTCTTCACATTACAAAATGTCTACAATGATCTCTTTTATATATAAGAGTCATTTTACAATTTGCCAAGTCGGCTTACAATAATAAACAAAATATTATATAACAAAAATCTTGTCGGCCTCTGTGCCAGTATACTTCCTTTCTTCTATGTCGGTGCCAGTGTAGAGTGTGATCTGTTGATGCCGGTATAATGTCTTTGTCGGTGCCATAGGATTGCAAGGTTGCCATCAATGACAAAACCTTCAATCACATACAATGTCTCATTGGAGTGTGCATATGCCAACAATCTCCCCCTTTGGCATTGATGGCAACACTCATGAGAAATTTCAAAAAGTATCCAAAGATGTGTAGTCCAAAAATGTTACCAAAAATGTGTGTGCTCCCCCTGAGCATATGATTCCTGTGATTTGAATTTTCTCATCCCACTACTCCCCCTTTGGCATCAATGACAAAGGTTGTCAAGATGTCAGCAGAGTTTGCGGTTTAAACCTTGTAGCTGGGTAGTTATAATTTGGAAAAGATCTCCCAAAATCAAGTTTATACTATCCATAAACTTCTTGCTATCTTTTATTGTTGTCTCTGTTCTCTTTACTGTACAGGTGAGATGCTGCAAATGCTTTGCTGGTGTTTTGCTTCCTTGTATTAATGCCTCAGAAATTTCCTTCCGTAGAGATGCTAGATAGTCCAATCTTGGACTTAGTTTAGATATCAAATGTTTTGCCTTATTTATTATTCTTTCTTTCTCTCTTTCCAATTTGAGTAGTTCTTCCTCAAAATTTGTTATCTTCTCCTCAAAAACTGATAGTGTATCAGGTGAGTTGACAAAGTTGTCTGCAAGTTTATTTATCTCATCTCGTACCTTGCTCATTTTCTTGTCAATATCTATAGTCAAAAAGTTTGTTTTACAAGTATCTTTATACAGATTTTTGTATTCTTTCAACAAATTACATAGTTCTGGTAGAAGTGTGTCAAAATCTCTATTACACTTCTTTATTTCATCAAAGAATTTTTGTTTTTCAATTTCTACCTTATCCTTCACTGACTCTTCCTTTATTTTCTCAATGTTTTCTGAGATATATTTACACAATGTATCCAATTGTCCTAAAGAATCTTTGTTATCTATATTACAGTTGGGAGAAATTACCTTCAAAATTGGTATGGAATCATCAATTGCTTTGTAAGCTTGTGAGCTGCAGTCAGTTATTTTCTTGATAGAATCTAATAACACCTCAGTCACATTTGTTGATTTATATCCTAATGATGATCCAACAATCTAAGTACCAGTGGAAGTAACCAAGCTTGTATTGACCTCTGGTAGGTCTGTTTGTGTATGCACTTCTTTAAGCACTAGTTTTCCTACTTCACTAGTTGTCGGTGGCACTGTTTCCTTATGTACTTGTTTTGGTTGTTGTTGTTCTAGAGCCTTTAGCTCTATTTGTTTCTCATTATGTTGCATTACCTCAGTCTGTGTCTTAGTTTCTACCTTGTTCTCTTTATCTTCTACTAGTTTATCTATTTCCCCTGCTACCGAAGGCTCACTAGCCATATCTGACTTAACAGTTGTATCTTTGTCTACTACTATGTTGATCTTCTGAGTATCAACATTCACAGTATATAGGACTTCAAGATTAGGATTATTATCCTCTACATCCATACTCTCAGCTGCCACTTGATCTTCAGTAGTTGTTATTTTTACCAGTGGAGTATTTAAAGAAGGTGGGGGTAAGTTGTCTCTAACCTTGATACTTGGTGGTCCACCAACTTTACCTTTCCCCTTGTCTCTATCTTTCTGATATACCTTTATAGGTTTAGGGTTCCTATACTCTTCTTATTTTTCTTTCTCAACCAGGAATATATCCCATCCATCTTTTGTTTCCTCTATCACTTCATTAACTCTTCCTGCCATTAGTGAAATATGTCAGTGTGCAGTAGAGAATACTGACCGGTTGGCCTTTACAATCAAATCATCAATTTCTTGTGGAGATTTTACCGGATAAACAACAAGTAAATTCTCAATTTTTATTTTCTTATCCAATTCTATCACTGCCTGTCTTCTTGCCTCTAGTCTTTTGAATAATTCATCAGGAATTTCATTGACTACTTCCATCAAAAATTTCTTGTACATATCCATGTGCAATATAACACTATTCTCAACTTGTTCTTTCTCATCAGCTGTTAGAGTGTCATAAATTTTCTCTATATTTTTCAGTTTACCTTCCTTTGTGATTTCATTCAGTAGTATATCAAGAGGAGCCAAGTCTTTGTTTGTCCTTTTCTTCTTCTTAGGTGTCAGTTTCTTCTTTGGTGTGGTCTTTCTAACTGGAGATCTCACTGCTTGTTGCTTTTGCCTTGTCCTCCTAGGTGAAGGTGTGGTTGCCAGTGAGGGATCTCTTTTCTTACAACTCTTTTAAAAGTTGCAGGCATGTCACTTCTTGAAGAAGTACCTACCGGTGATAGGTGAGTTTCAGGCTATGGAGCTGCTAACTCATCCTCTATTATGCCGGTTTTCTTCAGTACATCTTCCTTAATGGCTTTTGCTTGTCTGGACCCTTTCCTTACAACTGCCTCAACCTTTTTAACTCTTTTCTTTGATTGAATTTGGCTTTCTATGGTTTCAGCACTACCAAATATTTCTTCTTTTGGTTCTCTGGGGGCTTCCAGAAGTGCTTTGGCATATGTTTCAACTATGTGATCATCTGTTTCATAGCCCATCTCGGTTACCCAAACTGTCCTTGGGATGACCACTTCCATCCAGATTTCATCTTTCTTGATGACCAAGCATATATCATCTTTGTATTTTTCTACAATCTTCTGTGATAACCTTACTCTTTTCTTCATTTTAGCTTTTAATGCTTGAAAGAAGTTATTAATATTGTTTTCCTTGTTCTCACCCATGTTATTGAATAGTTCAGTCAATTGTTTGCCTACCGGTATGTCATATCCAAGTTCTTTGTAACCTATACCGGGAACTTGTTTTGTTATGTGTAGCATTAGGCATACCAACAAATTTCCAAATCTAAAATTTCCTTTCTCGTCCTTCTTGATCTTTCCAAGATTGTCAATTAATTCATCCTTTAACCATTCACATATGTCAATTTTTGCATTATCTATCACCATATCATAAGCACTCTTAATGCATAAACTTGAAACTGAATTTAGTCTATTAACATGAGTTTCTTTATACCCTAATATCATACTGATGAATCTCACATTGATATCTTTTACATCATTAACCCTTAGAGACCTCTTGTCAAATGTTGCACTAGTTAGGTCTATAACTAGGTCATTGGAAACCTTCTTAGTCTTATCTAGCCTTTTACCAGTAGTCGGTAACCCCGTGACAGCTTTCACAGCTTCCTTGGTGATCTTATGGATTGCATCTAACCAGAAAAATTCTCTATGTACCCTTCTTAAGACTATCCTAGTCACATCCTTTGGAAATTCAGGGATGCTAAGGATCTCTGTAAATCCCAGGGTCTCAATGATTTTGTGTTCATCTTTAACATTGCTAGTATTATCACATATCATGGTTTTAATTTCCTCATTTCCTAAGTCTTCAATGTTGCAGTGGATGTACATTCTGGGGTCTTCAACATATACAACTCCCTTAGGAATTTGAGAAAAAGCACCTAAGGTATCATCCTTCTTTGCTTTCTCAGGAACTAACTAAAATACGAGCCTAGGTCTTTTTATTACTTCAACAACAATAGGGTTTTCTATGTATTCAATTGCAAAGGTGGATGCCATGATTAAATACCTTTTACTGCCCTGGATGGATGATTTCTTGGAGTGTGCTTGCTTCTTTCTTGAAATACCTTAGCTCGAAGTCTTCGCGCTCTTCGAAAATTTGAAATCATGGTGAAATGAAATGGAGCCAAAACCTTAATTTTATAGTGTCTATTTGCCATCTACCACATTAATTGCATGCTGGTTAAGTATTCACTTAACATTGTTTGCCGGTAATAAGTAATTTTTCAACTTCTTATCTTAACGGAGGGAATAATAGCACATGTCTCATTAGATTGCTAAACCCTCAAGGAAATTTTCTTCAATTAGATGAAGAACTTCCTGCCAGTGGAGCACTACTCTATCCTTCCGGTGAAGCATCACTCTATCTTGTCGGTGAAGCATTGATTGGTTCTATCGGTGGAGGAGTATTCCCAATATTCAGATCAGCTTTCCTAATCCATTGTTTTGAGAATTCTTGCTTAACCTCTTCAACTTTTTCTTTACCTTTCAAGCTAGAAATTTTGTTGTCTACTAGTGTTCCTTTACTTCTACAAAATTTAGCAATATGCCCAATCTTGTTACATGCATAACAAGTTACATTATTTTTCTGAATAGCTTTGCCATAACCTATGTCGGTTTGTGTTCTGCATTGATTAGATAAATGTCCAAATCTTCCACAAACATAACATCTCACATTCATTCTGCAGTTTTCAGAGTTGTGACCTACTTTGTTGCATTTAGAACATTGACCGATGGGTGTGTTGATATTCTGATAATTTCTAGATCTACATTCATTTGCTCTATGACCATACTTATTACAATTAAAGCATTTTTCATTGAATTTATAAGCATTAGGTTGTCTTACCAGTTTGCTATGATCTTGAGTATTTGCAGTACCAGAGCTTTCACCAACTTCAAAACCAATTCCAGAAGTGTCACCTTTAGGTTTTTGATTCTTCAGCAAGGTGCCAAGTTCCTCTGAGCTTTTCTTGAATTTTTCTTTGTGTTGATTTGCAGTTTCCAGTTCTCTTTCCAAGATTTCTTTTTGTCTCATTAGTTCATTTGAGTCATTTTGAGTACGCATCAGATCTGTCTTCAACATGTCAGTTTCATAGCTAAGTCTTGTATTCTCATTTGCTGCATCACTTAGTCTTCTGGTCAATTCTTCTTCATTCTTCTTCCTATCCTCAATCTCTTTGCAAAATCTCATAGTCATATCCTACATTTCATTTTTTGTTGTCATGATCTCTTGTTTCAACTTGCTTATCATATCATTAAGTGATTCCTTTTCATCATTCTCATTTTGTAATTTTTCACAAAGTTCTCTTCTCTTATTTCTTGCAACAGTAAAATTTTCTTGAAGTGCCTGAATGATATCTTGAGCTACCCTTAAATCATCTTCTAGTTTGATATATTTCAATTTCTCTGCATCATAGTCTGTAAGAGCTCCTTCAAGTTGCTTCATCAGATTTTCCATCTTTACTGGTGTCAAGATCTTCCTCAAATTGTTAGGCTTCTGAAAATAGAGGACCGGGCTCTGATACCAATTGTTAGGGGTCCCACAGATACTGAGAGGGAGGGGGGGGGGGTGAATCAGTATCTGACCGGTGATTGGAATTTCTTAACTTAAAACATGCAGAACATAATATAACAGTGTAGTGGTATGCAATAAATAGAATCAAGTACATCCACATGAAAAGTACACCATAACACAAGATGTTCATGAGGAAACCCGGTGTGGGAAAAACCTCGGTAGGATTTATGACCCACAATATTCATTGACTGGCCAATAAGAGAATATTACTTACAATAGGGGCTTGCACATGCAGGAAGGCCAACTGCCTAGAGCTCACTGCTCAATGGGAAGTCTCATTGACTTACAATAAGGATTATACAAATCCAATATCTTGTACTACTTTACAATAGCATCTTTAATGCCTGATTCAGTACTGGTTCCTGCTCTGTCTTTACATATACCCCTTGACCTATATTTCGCACATTAGGTCTGTCTAATATTTTCCTTAATGCTTCTACTTCACATTCTTCACATTACAAAATGTCTACAATGATCTCTTTTATATATAAGAGTCATTTTACAATTTTCCAAGTCGGATTACAATAATAAATGAAATATTATATAACAAAAATCCTATCGGCCTCTATGTTGGTATACTTCCTTTCTTCTATGCCAGTGTCGGTGTCCTGAGTGCCAGTGTAGAGTGTGATCTGTTGATGCCGGTATAATTTCTTTGCCGGTGCCATAGGATTGCAAGGTTGCCATCAATGACAAAACCTTAAATCACATACAATGTCTCATTGGAGTGTGCATATGCCAACAATACCAAGCTCTAGGAGCTTGCTTCAATCCATATAAAGATTTCTTAATCTGCAAACCATATCCTTATCTGTTAATGAAAATCCATCAAGCTGCTCAATGTAAACTTCTTCTTCAAGATCTCCATTCAAAAATGCACATTTTACATGCATCTGATAAACGTTATAGTTCTTGTGAGCTGCAAATGCAAGAAACGGTCTTATTGCTTCAATTCTGGCTACCAGTGCAAAGGTTTTATTATAATCAATTCCTTCTTTCTAAGAATAACCTTTACAAACTAATCTTTCTTGGTTTTGATTACTTCACCATCTTCATTAAGTTTATTTCTAAATACCCATTTAGTTCCAATTACATTTTTGTCTTTAGGTTGGGGAACTAATGTCCAAGTATTATTCTTTTCAATCTGCTCTAATTCATCTTGCATTGCTTTTATCCAATGTTTATTCTGACATGCTTCAACAATTGATGTTGGTTCAACTTGAGAAATTAAAAATACCTCTTCATTTTCCAATCTTCCTCTTGTCATAACACCTTGATTTTTATTTCCAATTATCTGATTTTCTGAATGTTTCAATCTTACATACCTAGGTTTATTTTGATTTCCATTCACAGGTTGTTGTTCTTCAGTCATAGTTGAGTTTTCTGATGATGTCGGTATGACTGGGTCTTCATGTTGTTCTGCTGCAATCCATGTCAATTTATTTATAATCATTTCTACTACCGGTTCAGAACCTATAGATCTTGATTCTCCTCTAAAATGTTCATCTATCTTCACATTAGTACTTTCAATGATTTTCTGCAATCTTTGATTATAACATCTATATGCCTTGCTTCTAGTTGAATAACCAAGAAATATTCCTTCATCACATCTAGGATCAAATTTGCCAATAGACTCATCTCTCTTAATATAGCATTTGATTCCAAATATTCTGAAATATTTAAGAGCAAGAATATGACCGAACCATAGTTCATAAGGGGTCTTACCGGTTTCACCTTTGATGTGAACTCTATTGAAAGTACAAATCGTTGTATTTATTGCTTCTCTCCAGTACATATGAGGTATATTTTCTTCCATCATCATGGTTCTTGCTGCATCTAGTATAGTTCTGATCTTTCTTTCCACAACTCCATTCTGCTGGGGTATTCGGGGTGCTGATAGTTGTCTTTTGATTCCATTCTCTTCACAGTATGCATTGAATTCTCTAGATGTGAATTATCCTCCTTGATCAGATCTCAAACATTTGATTTTCTTGCCGGTTTCATTCTCTACCATTACCTTGTATATCTTGAATCTTCCAAAAGCTTCTGATTTCTCCTAAGAAAATCAACCCAACACATTGTAGAATAATCATCAATTATTAGCATAAAGTATCTATCACCCTGAGGACTTCTTGTTCTTCTTGGACCACTTAAATCAATGTGAATTAAATCAAGAATATTATTGGATTTGTCAGAAATGCTCTTAAATGTTGTTCTAACTGGCTTTCCCATTTGACATTCCTTACATACTGGATTATGAGGTTTCACAATCTTAGGTAAATCCCTTACTGCCTTGGTTGAACTAATCTTTACAATATAATCAAAATTCACATGACAGTCTTTTATGCCATAACCAACTTTCATCAATCTAAGCAATGAAACATGTCTTATCGTTGGTATTCAAATGAAAGATATTACCTTTAGTCTGATTACTGGTTGCAATTTCCAATCTAGCTCGGTTTATGATTTTTCATTTTCCATTCTTGAATTGTAATTGAAATCCTTTTCCCACTATCTGACCAACACTCAAAAGATTATGCTTTAAACCTTCAACATAATAAATATTGTCAATATTGTGCTTACCATCCAAAGATATAGTGCCTCTTCCTTTGATTAAACAAGCTTTGTCATCTACAAATCTTACTAGACCTCCATGAATTTATTGTAATGACAAGATTTTTCTTTTATCACTATTTATATGATGTGAGCATCCACTATCAATAATCCATTCATCCTTTTCTTCAGTTTTTGCTGCTAATGCATGCTCTACCGTTTTGACAATGGGTGTTGGTTGATCTTCCTTTAATGCAACAAATTCCCATCCACTATCTATTGGATCTTCATCAGAATCATCTGTAACACCTTCATCTGCATAGTAACATGACTTATCTCTATTTTTCCTAAATTTGTATCTTTGATTCAGGGTTAGGCTTATATGTTCTCTTTACCTCATCTCTTAGTCTTGAATGTCTATCAGGACACTTAGATGCCATATGACTAGCTTTATTGTAATTAAAACATTTGAAAGGTGCTTTACCTTCATACTTACTTCCTGTTGGACCTTTAGGCATCTTCCTTGCAAATAGCGCTTCAAGTTCTTCAAGCTCTTCATTTTCTCTTTAGATATCTTCAAGTTCTTTTGCATAAAGTGCTTTCCAATTAGATTTGTCAAATGATGATGAAGATGATGATGCTGATTGTTTGAAGGCTGTATCAGTCTTAATTGTAGCAATAGGGCCAAACTCTTCAAGCTCAAATGCGGAAAGTTTTCCAACCAAATTATCTCTAGATACTTATGTATTAGGCATTGTTCTCAACTCATTAATAGTTGTCACTTTCATTTTGTAAGCCAGTGGAAAAGCTCTTAAAACTTTAGAAACAATTTCATCTTCACTTAAAGATCCTCGACAATATTGTAATATTCCTAAAACAATTTCATTAAGTCTTTCCATAAATGCAGAAATTCTTTCATCCTCTTCCATTTTTAAATTTTCTTACCTGACCCGATAACATTCTAGTTTTGCAATTTTGATAGTAGAATCTCCTTCATTCAATGTTTCCAATTTATCCCAAATAGCTTTTGTTGTAGATCTGTCTAATAATCCCATGATTTGTTGATCTGATAATGCACTTAGAAGTGCATCTCTTGCTTTGCAATCATTCTCCAAGTCTTTAGCCAAGGTTGGTGGATTAGGGTTATTCTGATTAGGATCAACATAGCCATTATTTGTAACATCCCATATATCTCTTCCAATGCAATTCAGTTGTGTCTCCATTTTGATCTTCCATATACTATAGTTAGTTCCATCAAGTTTGGGATTGTTCTTCCTAAAGATATTTTTTGTCATAGGATCTCCTCAAGTTGTTAGGCTTCCACAAAAAGAGGACTAAGCTCTGATACCAATTGTTAGGAACCGGGAAGGACAACTGAGAGGGGGGGTGAATCAGTTGTCAATAAATTGCAACCCAAAAACAAATTATTCCAACTTAAAACTCAGAGCCGATAAAATAGATTAACAATTATAGTATTATCAGTACAAATTAATGCATGAAACAAAAATAGAAACAACACCCACAACACATGACAAGGATATTTTGACATGGAAACCCTATAAGGGGAAAAACCATGATAGGAAACCTTACCCACAATCAGATGATGCTACTGCAGATAGTAAGTGAATACAATAATGGGGTCTGCACATGTAGAAAGGCCAACCACCTAGAGCTCATTACTCAATCACAAAATAGGAGTCACACTGACTACACAGTTGGATGGTTAAATCCAATAACAATGTACTACTTCAATTTAGCATCTTCAATGTTGGATTCAGTACCATTTTAAGCTCTGTGCATGAGGACCAAATACCTTCATGACCTTTAACAACCTTCCTTCAACCTTCAGATGATATCTATGCAATTTGCACAAGGATCTACTTAGTTTTGCTCTTCACAATGATCTTCAATATACGCACACATACATACACTTCTTCGAAATAATATCTTATAATTATTTATACAAAACCTAAGACCTAATGATTAGGTCGGCTCCCAGAAGATATTACATTTAAATCAATTACAAACTAAGCCTTGGTGCAATACAATATGTCGACCTCAATACATTTACATGTTATCCAATCAATAAATCATTTCCAAATCATGTCATGCATATCTGGAACATGATATCATATGCCGATTCATAACCTGGACCTATCTGCCGATTAAGGCAAATATGTGAACCTGATCAGACCAATATGAAAAACTCTAAATGCAAACATCCAATTCATGTCTTTGACATAACCAAATGATCTCAAGATGATAACAAGTCATCATCAACTTCCCCAGCTGCCGGTGAAACATATACTGATAACTATGCATAAGCCAATATCCATGTCGGGACAACAATGTGTCAGTTCATTAACAAACCAATATAACCAGAGTGCCAAATAAACAATGTAGACCTCCAGAAAGATAAGTGTTGACATCAATGACAAAACCAATTCAACATATGATGAAGTCATCCATAATACCAACAAATTCAACTATTGCATTAGTCATTTACCAAGGCAATATGGCTGGTAGGTGTAGTGGTGGAAATAATCCACCTCCAACACCTAATCTAACCTTCAAGTTTCCCAATCCTCCACAAGGAGCCAATGCCAATCTAAAAAAAATCCCTCCTTCTGCTCTTCCTCACTTTTGTGTCCTTGTTACAGAAGATCCAGATACCTTTATTTTTGAATTTGATCTCCTATGCAGAAGCTATGATTACACTACAGATGGACACCTCTTAAAGCTATTTCAATATACCTTGAAGGATTCTTCTCTCCATTGGTTCATGTCTCTAGGAGAACATTTTGTCATTGACTGGAAAAACATGAAAGAAAAATTCCTCGAGAAATACATGGATTATTGTATGGGAAATGATATGAGGGGAGATGACATTTCCAGAATGCAGCAAAAAGATGAAGTGTCCCTAGAAGATTATGTAGGAAGGTTCCTTTTTAGTTTGAAGAAATCCCAACATAGTCACTTGAGTGAAGATTCACAGAATTTGTTCTTAAGGGGAGTCAATGAAGAGTGTATATATTCTCTTAACCTCATGGCTAGAGGTGATATTACTCAAGCTACATGGAATGACATACAACTACTCTACCAGAATTATTCAAGAGCTGTATTAAGGAAAACCAGAGGATACAAGTACTTATCATCAGGAAGAAATCCTAACTTTGGGATCTCAAGAATGGAGTTAACCAATCCGCTAAAAGATTTTCAACGGGATATCATCAACAATATGGCCACACAAATTAACACTCTTCAAGACAAACAAAAACAAGAAGCTACAGAAGCAATGTTGTCTAAATTTTGTCCACATTGCAGAGAAAAAAAAAGGAGTGTAGATGTCAAAAATTGGCAAATATTGACAACAAAATGTATCAACCAGACTTTCATCAAATTGAGGATGATGAAGGATAAATTTTCTTTGTGGCACAAAGAAATCCATGGGTTCCAAGACAAGGTATACCACTTGATCCTTTATCTTTTAATGGTACATATTCATATGCATCTAATAATCAATGGGAAAACCAATATCCTCCTAATATTGGCAATTATGGGAACTCGTAATGGAACTACCAACCTACTTCATGATGTGGACCTCAAGATCAATGAAAACCACCTCAAGAAAACTGGCAGGCTTAGCAATCCATTTGGCCCTAATAACAGCCTTGGAGAGGACAACAATGGCCTAATTAGGTTAATCCACCTCCCACCATGCAGCCAGCTATTATGGCACTTTCAAAGGTTCTGCCAAGACCTACTCAACTTCCTACACAATTTGCACCTAATCCTAACAATAACCCACAATAACAACTTGTGTATTGAACAGAGTTTAACCAATATCCTACCTACTTAGTTAATATCAATGATTTTCATCTAAGGTCAGGACAAAATTTGCAATCACCAGTTACTCCAGTAATCACAGAGTTAAACAATGAGGAGGAAGAAATAGTTGAACCTACCCTAGCCTTGTCACCTAATGATCCTAAGGATACAAACCCTTCATCCCCTCAGAGATTGGCTCAATCAAAATCTGTTCCTAAGCCATTTGATTTCTTGGATCACCTCAAGCAAGTCTCCATTAAAATTCCTCTTTTCTAGGCCATTAAGGATATACCTATATATAGAAAAGCTATTAGGGAAGCTTGTTTAAAGAAACCTAGATGGAAGAAAAAGGACCCTACAATAGTTCATGTCATGGGTAAACTAGCTGACATTATGTTGGGAAAAGTGATCATGCCTAAGTACTCAGACCCTGGTAGCCCAGTTGTTGCAATTATGATAAATGGAATCATGATTCAAAATGCTCTCATAGACCTAGGAGCTTCTATTAATGTAATAACCAAGGAGATTATGCAAAATCTAAATTTGGCCCATACAATACCTACTTATACAGTCCTCCAACTAGCTAATAGTTCTACAATTAAACCATATGGTATGATAGAAGATATTGTAGTAACTCTTGAGTCTTGGGAGTATCCTATTGATTTTATGATTCTATCTCCTAAGACTACTTTTGGAGGATATCCAGTTATCTTAGGAAGGCCCTGGCTAGCTACAATAGATACTTATATTGGTTGCAGATCTAGGAACATGACTATTTCAAAGATACTACAAAAAAAATTGACACTCTTTCCACCTACTCAACCTCAAGAAGAATAAATAACTTCATCTGGCCTAATTTGGGAGATGAATCTGAAGAAGATGCCAAATTTGTGGTAAAACTTATGATGCTTGATAGAGGCCCTCTTCTCCACCTCTATGATGAAGATCATCTCTTGACACAAGTGTTGAACAATACATGTACACAAGAAGCTCCAACCTGCTGGTAATTTTGAATGCTCTTTAAAATAGCTATTACAAACATCTGATTTGCTTACTCCAATATTTGGTCAGTCCTTGTTACCTCATAAAGTCAAGCTACCTAGTGTGAATGAAGCTTCAATGAGAGAAATGACCAAAAAAATAGAAGTGGTAATTGGAAGGCAACTCATTATCAACAATTAACTTCAACACAACAGGAGCAATCATTGAGAGATTTGTTGTAGGAAAAGAAATCTGCATTTTCTTTGGACTACACTAATATGATAGGCTTAGATCCTAAGCTATGCACTCACATAATTTACATTCAAGAGAACACTAAACCAATCAGACATCCTTAGAGAAGAGTTAATTCAGCCCTTAGAGAAATTATCAAGACAAAATTACAAAAGCTATTGGATGCCGGATTCATCTACCCCATCTCAGATAGTCAATGGGTCTCACCATTGGTAATTGTTCCTAGAAAGAATAAAAAATGGAGAGTAGGTATATATTACAGAGCATTTAACAAAGCTACCAAAAAGGATCACTTTCCACTACCTTTCATTGATCAAGTACTCGCCTCTTTGGAAGGTAATAAATATTTCTCATTTCTTCATGGGTTTATTGGTTATAATCATATGTAAATTGCACCGAAGGACCAAGACAAGACAATTTCACTTGTCCCTAGGGAACCTATGCTTACTCTATCCTCCCATTTGGGTTATGTAATGCTCCAACTCAACATGTCAAAGAGCAATTCTAAGTATTTTTGCAGACATCTCACACAATTATATGGATGATTTCACCACATATGATGATGAATTTCAAGAAGCACTTGATAATCTAAGGTTCTACAGAGATGCCAAGATCATAATCTATCCCTCAAAAGTGAGAAATTATTTCTTATGATGCAAGAAGGAGTAGTCTTGGGACATTACATCTCAACCAAAGGAATTCAAGTCGACCTTGATAAAATTAAGATAATCCAAACTCTTCCAGTCCCTAGCAAGAAAAAAGATTTATGTAGTTTCTTAGGGCATGTTGGTTACAATAGGAGATTTATCAAAAAAAATAGTACCATTGAAAACCCTTTGTATGGACTTTTGTTAAAAGATGTCTACTTTCAATGGAAACCATTGTGTGACAAAGCATTTTAAGAACTCAAAACAGTACTCACACAAGCACTAGTCTTATAAGGACCTGAATGGAACCTGCCTTTCTATATATACACTGATGCCTCTAACCACATAGTAGGAGCATTTCTTTCTCAAAAAGAAGGAACCATAGAAAATGTAGTGTATCTCATCAACAAAAATTTGTAGGGAGCTGAACTCAATTACATTGTAACAGAAAAGGAGATGTTAGTAGTCATATATGTTCTCAATAAGTCCAGACATTACATTATAGGATACCAAGTCTTTATTTATACTGATCATACAATAATAAGATACCTTATGAACAAACCAGTTGTTTTAGGAAGGCTAGCAAGATGGCTCCTCTTGATGCAAGAGTTTGATATTACCATCATTGATAAGCTAGGAAAGGCAAATGTTGTTGTTGGTTTCTTATCTATACTTGCACACCATCCTGATGAGCCTATAATAGATGACTCTTTTCTAGATGAGCATTTGTTTTCTATCATAGTGCACATACCATGGTATGCAGATATAGCTAATTATTTAGTTATGGCTAAGGTGCCTAACTTCTTCTCCCCAAAGGATAAGAGAATTCTGATTGAAAAGAGATTTCCATATACATGGGTAAATGGATGTTTGTTCTATACTGGACTAGACAATGTTATGAGAAGATGCATTAGAGAAGATGAAACATTTGACATCCTTCATGCATGCCATGATGAACCTTGTGGTGGTTATTTTGCAGCCAAAAGAACAGAAATCAATATACTTAACATAGGGGTATTATTGGCCTACCCTACATAAAGAAACAACTAACTATACTAGGAAATGGGAGGATGAGAGGCCCAAAAATGTTAGATGAGATGCCCCTACATCTACAGGTAGTTGTTAGCCCATTTCATAAATGGGGTATGGTCTTCATTGGTCCAATTGATCCTCCATCCAATAGAAAATCCTACATCCTAGTCTGTACCGACTACCTAAACAAATGGGTTGAAGTCAAAGCAATGAAACATGCCAGAGACAAAAGAGTTGGAGAGTTCCTATATGAGGATATATTTATCAAATATGTAGTACCTAGAGAACTTATCACAGATCAAGGTGCACAATTCACATCTAACTTGATCGCTGCTATGATAGAGGAGTATAATATCAGACATAAAAGTCTACACCCAATCATCCTTAGGACAATGATCAAACTGAAGTGACTAACAGAGAAATTGAGGCCATCCTCACAAAAATAGTTGCACTACATAAGAAAGATTGGGCAAATTGCCTTCTAGAAGCAGTCTAGGCCTACCGAACATCCTGGAAAACAAAAACAGGGTTTACACCCTTTCAGATAGCTTCTGGTAAACATGTTTTAATGCCCATTGAATTTGAGCATAAAACTCTGCATACAACAATAAAATTGGTTATGCATTTTTTCAGAGGCACAACAAGAAAGAATACTACATCTCAATTAGTTGGATGAATTGAGGAAATCAACATTGTAGAATACACTTTTAGTCTAACAACACCACATGAGGTGGCATGAAAAATATATCAAATCTAAAACTTTTCATGCTAGGGACTGGGATTTATTGTATGATTCCAGGTTTAAGGATAATCTAGGGAAATTATAAACATGGTGGCTAGGTCCTTATGAAATTGATCAAGTGTTTGACAATGGCGCAATCAAGCTAGAAATTATTGACAATGCAAGGTTCAAACTGCTTGCTAGTGGCCATAGACTCTGCATGTATCACAAACCAAGCACCAAGGAGGAGTTTCTTAAACAGTTTCAATCACTTCCAACTCTTCCTATAGCTAGTAAAGGTGATCCTCCGGGTCCACCACCTAATTAATGCCAATTGTCACAAATCATAATAAAAATTCCATGTATACCTGGAGTTTCTTTCTTTGTTTCATTCCACATCATCTCCATATCATTTTTATTTCTTGTCTTTTATTTCACTTCCACCAACATAATTATTCTTTGAACATTTCAAAAATAATTTGCTCTTCCATCGCACATGCCAGTAGTCATCATAGTGTGCCACAATCACATTACAATGCACGCAAGTATATTTTCACTCTCATGATGAAATATTTTTATTCAGAGTTTTAGTCATTTCATTCAATTATAAATAATTATGATTTCATTCCTATTTCCTACCCTTACGCATGTGCGAATAGTGCATCTACCTTCAGTTTGTGGGGGGGCGGGGGGGGATAGTTTCGAGATAAGATATTACTACTATTATTAGGTCTGTACAAATTTGAATAGGCATGTTAACTCAGGTCAAACAAATGGGTTAGTTTTTTAACCATTGTAAAAGTCTAGTTTATTCCTAATTTTGCAAAATTTTAAACTTTTTTTTAAAGATGAGTCTATGCAAAACCTTATGTCATTTGAAATCTTATCTAGTACACATCATTTCCTCTTGCTGTCAAAAAGAAGAAAGCTTCATATTTTGGGTTACATAGAAGAGATTTTCTTGAAGAGGATAACAACTGCAGTAATGTGAGGTTATCCTATTAAAAGAGAGCCTACAGACCACAGTTTGATATTAAATGATCAAGATTGTGAACCTTTGTATAGAGGATGTGGGTGGTTAGATTATTTCCTAAAATTATACACTTATGATGATGATGTAGCGCTCAAATTTGCACAATATTTGAAGAATGGTATGGTTGTGGTGAAGGGATTGAGGACTCCTGTTATGCAAGAGCGTATTGCTCAAGTTTTTGGTATTCCTAGGGATGGTGAACCGTTTTCAGAAAGTAAAGATATCAGGTCTACTAGAGCACAATTTATAGAGCATGGTGACCCTCCCTTGGAGGTCACTAAGAAAGGAACTAACAGGTTGTCTCTTCTTCCTCTCTGGGCTCAAAGGGTAACCTATATTATTAAGTACATTACTTGTGAGGAAAGACAATCTCAATTGCACTCTATTCATTTCAAATTATTATGTCATTTAAGGCATGGTAGGTGGATGAATGTTCTGAATTTCATTTATAATATACTTAAGCAAATGACAACTCAGGTACAAAAAGGCAACCTTCACTTTCTGTCACACCATTGCTTAATTCAATTGGTGGTTGAACAAGCCCTAGTAGAAGTCAACCCTAGGATTAATTGGGTGGATTTTCAAGCTATAAGTGGAGCCCATCCACTAAGGCAAATTCCCATATCTAAAAATGCTATAGTAGCTTCATCCTCTAGACCTACTAAAATTCAAAGTGAAATTATTCTCATGAGGAAGAAGATGCCACTCCAAAGGTGTTGGACACAATGGATCACTGAGAGGGGGGTGAATTAGTGATTTAAACTCTTTTCTTTCAACAAGGGGATATCAGCAATATAAAAAACAAACTGAGTTCTAATTGGTAGCTCAAACAATGCAAACAAGGTGTATGAATGGACTTGCTAAAACATCAATATAACACATGCACATAGATGCAACACACAACACCATATATATACAAGGAAAACCTAATGTGGGAAAAACCTCAGTGAGAATAGCTATTGGAGATCTTCTACTCCAATCCAGCCTCACAATGATTCTCTGATTACAATATTTAGGGCACCAACCCAAGGAACACCAACTCAAAGGAGAACCAACCCCTGGACAATTTATAGGATACAACCTAAAGGAGCTATAACCCCTGCACTAAGCTACAACTTAGTGAAAACAATATAAAACTCAAATATACAAATGAAATCACTATTGCAAATGAAGTATGTAAACCTTACACTATTTTTCTCTCCTGGTTTTAGCCTTACCAGTCTTTATACTCTCCACTCACTCTGCAACTTGACTTTTCCGATCACTTTTCTTAATCCCCTCTCACAATGACTTCCCTCTCTCAACTCACACTCGATCACTTTTAATCAGGCACAATTTATGTCAGTTTGTCACCTCTATGTTCAATGCACTCTCCACCGGTTGTTCTTTAGATTGGTTTACTATGCTTCTCCTTATCAGTCAATAATTCTCTCATAAACAATTTAAGTGTTTATATCTTCACCTCTTAGACAATAATTTCATACTTTTCTTCACTCTGCAGCAACAACAATCATAGTCTCAAGTCATTATATTTAAACTTGATCTTTCCCACCAAGAATCAATTCAAACTTGGGGCAATTAGGATTTCTTTTACTCAAGAAAATATGCATGAGATTCGATCCAGCCTATCTTGGATCGATCACCTATACTGGAGGAATGCATCTGTACACATTTTTCATTATCCAATGCATACTTGCTAAAGATAGAAATCTCGTACATGATTTTCTACCTTGAAATCTGTCAACTCATAAAAAGCTCAGTTGTTTCCTTCTTGAGAGCTTCTTGAAATTTGATTTCTTTTCTTTGATCCAAGCATCGACTACTCCTTGATCTTTCTCTATCATTCTTCCTTCCTCAAGTCGCATCAGTCAGTTGCCATCCTGTGATTTTTGGTTGTTTCATTAATGTTGACTAGTTATTTCAACAACCATGTCGATGGAGGCTTCATTGACCTCTACATGATTGCCACCTCAGCTCCACATGGCATCACAATGGTCATACACTCATCTCACCAACACAAGGTTGGTTTACACTTGAACATTCAAAAAACTCATACCAGTACAAGCCTTTACTAGTGAGACCTTCACCTCCTTCTAACTAGTAGTGCACACTACACCAGTAGCACATTTTCACCTTCGGTGATTTGAGATTACTTTAACATTCTTCCTCTTCATCATAAATAGGCAGCCAACTACCAAACCAATTTATACTCTACCAATTATCACTCAACATGCTAACAAACACATGCATCTCGCCTTATACTAGTGAAGTCACTAATAGTATTAATAAGTACTTGTCTTCCACTATACCAGTTGACAAGCCTTCATGTTAATCTTCTCTATACCTTATTTGTCTTTCACCATACTAGTTCACGCTTCTTTATACCAGATGTTATACCTCTACCGGTAGCATTCCTACAATCCCGGTTGACATCAATGACAACTCAATGCCAACAATCTCCCCCTTTGGCATTGATGTCAACATTTTATTTTCCATTTTCTCTCCCCCTTTGATAGAAATGAAAAAGGGAACCTTAGTCTGACACCAATAAACTCACGTTTGACTACATCTGGTTAATACACACTCTCCCCTTGTGTCCATGCATCATGATTCAAGAGTCATAAGATAGTAGCAATTGTTGACTCCCCCTGAATCATGCAATCTGCTGTGCATTTAAGTGTTGTAGATGGTGGGACAACTCCAATCTTTTGTCTCAAATACTCAAATGGGCCCAAAGGAAGTGGCTTGGTAAATATGTCAGCAATCTGCTCATCAGTGGGAACATACTCTACTATGACCTCCTTGTCAACTACCCTCTCCCTCAAGAAGTGATACTTGATTGCAATGTGTTTTGTTTTTGAGTGCATTACTAGATTCTTGGAGATGTTGATTGCACTTGAGTTATCACACTGGATTGGAGTAGGTTTCAGTATCTCCACC
The DNA here is from genome assembly GCF_030272615.1 of Cryptomeria japonica. NCBI lineage: Eukaryota > Viridiplantae > Streptophyta > Pinopsida > Cupressales > Cupressaceae > Cryptomeria > Cryptomeria japonica. Next base: position 287,051,279 of record NC_081405.1, read on the forward strand.
TGTATATCTTTTAGTGTCTGCTTCATCCATAAAACCGGAGAACATGTAGCAGCTACTATGTACTTTGCCTCAGCAGTAGATAGTGACATTGAATCTTGCTTCTTACTGTGCCATGATACTAGTCGATCTCCTAAATATAAAGCACCTCCACTTGTACTTTTCTAATCATCAATATTTCCCGCCCAATTTGCATCAGTATAAGCTTGCAAAGAGAACTCTCCTTTCTTTGGATACCATAGACCATAGCAGATAGTTCCTTGTAGATACCTGAAGATTCTTCTGACTGCATTTAAGTGAAATTGTTTAGGATAATTAGCCTAGAATCTTCATACCATGCAAATAGCCTATACAATATCCAATCTAGATGTTGTTAAATACAATAGACTACCAATCATAGACCTATACAATGTTTTCTCATCTTTCAGTGATTCATCCAATTTGCTCAACTTACAACCAGTAACCATGGGAGTACTTACCGGTTTCTTGTCCTCCATTTGAAATTTCTTTAGCATGTCTTTCACATGCTTGGTTTGGGAGATGAAAATTCCTTTCTCCTTTTGTGAGATCTACAAACCAAGAAAATAGGACAACTCACATAGCAAGGACATTTCAAACTGCATCTTCATCTAATCCGTAAATTCTTTGCACATGATATCCTTGTCTCCACCAAAGATAATATCATCCACATATACAACAATTATGATCATGTGATCTCCATTTACCTTGAAATACAAGTTGTTGTCTACATTCCCTTTCTATAATCCTTGCTCCTTCAAGTATTTGTCTAATCGTGAATACCATGCTCTAGGAGCCTACTTTAAACCATACAGGGCTTTCTTCAACCTGCATACAAAACTCTCATCTTCATGTAACAAGTACCCTTCCAGTTGTTCCATATACACTTCTTCTTCAAGATTGCCATTGAGAAAAGAAAATTTCACATCCATCTGATATACTTTATATCCCTTGTAGGCTGAGAAAGCTAAAAACATTCTTATTGCCTCTAACCTAGCAACCGGTGTAAAGGTTTCTTCAAAATAAATACCTTCCACTTGAGCATACCCTTTGCAAAATAACCTTTCTTTATGTTGGACTCTCTTACCTTCTTCATTCATCTTGTTCCGATAGACCCATTTGGTACCTATGGCATTCTTGTCTGCTAGTCTAGGGACAAGTTCCCAAGTCTGATTTTTCTCAATTTGTCTCAATTCTTTATCCATGGCATCTATCCACTTTCCACTTTTCCTAGCATCATCAAAATTTTTGGGCTCTACTTCAGTCATGAGACATAAATTTACTTGTTCACCTTCCCAGGATAATCTCCTTCTGGTCTGCACACCTTCATTCCTATCTCCTATTATTTGTTCTTCCAAATGATTCTTCTGCACATACCGGTTGGGGATCTTGTTTGGTGCATCTTCTACCAGCCCATTTTCAGATTGTTCTTCATATTCAATATCTGAATCATCAATGTAAGGTGCCGGTGCTGATTTTCCTTTATGTGAGTCTTCATCTATTTTCACATTTACACTCTCAACCACCCTTCTCAATCTCCTGTTGTAGCATTTGTAGGCTTTACTATTGGTTGAGTATCCCATGAAGATTCCTTCATCACTTTGGGAATCAAAACTTCCTAAACCATCAACATCTCTCTTGATGAAGCACTTACTTCCAAACACTCTGAAGTGCTTGAGTGATGGTTTCCTTTCATTCCATAACTCATAAGGAGTCATTCTACTGTTCACTCTTAATTGTACCTAGTTTAAAGTGTAGACAACAGTATGAATTGCTTCCTTCCAATATATATCCATTATCTTGGCCTCATTCAACATAGTCCTTGCCATCTCCTTCATTGTTCTATTTTTCCTCTCTACCACCCCATTTTGTTGAGTTGTCCTTGCAGCTGAATACTGTCTTCAGATTCCATGTTTCTCATAGTAATCAACAAATTCATTGGAAGAAAATTCTCCACCCTGGTCTAATCTTAAGCATTTTAACCAGTGTCCACTTTCATTTTCTACTATCTTCCTGAAAATTTTGAATCTCTCAAATGTTTGTGACTTATCATGTAGGAAGGTTACCCAAGTCATTCTTGAGTAATCATCTATGAACATCATGAAATACCTTTCTCCAACCAATGCTCTTGTCCTTGTTGGCCCAAATAAGTCTGTATGTATCAATTCCAAAGGTCTTGAGGTGTTATATTCTTTTATTTTAAAGTTGACCTTTGCTTGCTTACCTCTGACGCATTCATCACAAAATGTGCTTGTTGGTTTTATGATCTCGGGTATGTTTCTCACATATCGGTTCTTTCTTATCTTAACCAGATTATCAAAATTCACATGGCCTAATCTCCAATACCACAGCCAACTTTCATCAACCTATCCCATCATGCATTGGGACTCATAGCATTCCTTTAGATTGTAGATATTACCCTATGTTCTCTTTCCTTCTGGTACCACTTGACTGATACTCTACTTCCTTATCTGACACCCGATAGAGTCAAATGAGAACTTGTACCCTTTGTCACACATTTGACTTACACTTAGAAGGTTATGCTTTAGTCCTTCAACATAGTACACATCATGAGCCTTGAGCTTGCCATCAATATTCAATCTACCCCTACCTTTGATCTTGATGGAGAAGTTGTCTCCAAACCGAACTGAACCGCCATTCCAATCATCAATCTTGATGAACTTTTTCTTATCTCTGGTCATATGATTTGAGAAACCACTATCAACTACCCATAAATTCCTTCTTTCAGCATGTAGAGTTGTCTATACAATCAAGCTGGACTCTATCCTATTTTTCTCCTTCTCTACCCAAACCGGTTTCTCTTCTTTCTTTTCCTCTTCTGTCACTTTGTGTTCCGGTTTTAGTTCCAACTTCTCATCTGGCACAACTCTCTTTTGCTTGTCTGTACTTAGATGACAATACCTTGATATGTGACCAAAATTTTGACACTTATAGCATTTCACATTAGCACTATAAGGTGTATTCAATGCACTCTTGTAGGAAATTTGCATATTACTCCTACATTCATAACTCTTGTGACCAAACTCGTTACAATTACAACATATGACATTTGTACTTTGTAGTGAAACAAATGAGTTTCTACTCTCAAAACCAGGGCTGACATTATTTTCCTACAATCTTCCATTTTATGACCAAACTTATTACACCGGTGACAATAACCATGAAAATTTGGAACATACTATTTAGGTTGTCTTGAACTTGAAAATGACTGTCTCATTGGGGGTCTTCCTTTCATGCTACTAACTATTGGCATTCTACACTCTTATGAGAATAGTTGATGTTGTCATTGATGGCAACCATCTGGCAACCAACTAGCATTCATCGGGCAAGCCATCGGTAGTTATCGGCACCAATAATAGACTTCTACATACACTAGCATGCACTTCACCGACAGCGGCAACAATGCATACCGACACTCTAGCCGACATGGAATAAACCTTGTTTATTATTTTATATTGTAACTATCTTTTGTGAAAGACGACATGAAATATTATTAAAGACTCATATATATGTATGAGACCTTATAGTTCATTAAGAGTATGAAAGAGAGAGCATATGGATAATATTTTTGTATAAGGTGATATAGTTGACAGTGAAGGGTTTTGGTAATAGACTGAGCTTAAACCGGTATTGAACCTGGCATAGTTGATGCTGATTTGAAGCAGTACGTTTTATTGGATTTCATAATCCACTTTTGTAGTCAGTGTGACTCTTATTGAGTAGTGAGCTCGAGGCAGTTGGCCTTCCTGCATGTGCAGGCCCCTCATTGTAAGTAATATTTTTTCCCACATTAGGTTTCCTCGTTAAATATCTTGTTTTATGGTGTGTTCTCTATGTTGTCTCTGTTATTCTTATTTATTGCATTAATTCTTATTTACCGGTACATTGTTTTGGGATGCAAAATTCTTAATAAGTTTAGATATTCTACTAACCAGTTAGACACTGATTCACCCCCCTCCCTCTCAGTGTCTTTGGGACTGTCATTAATCCTAACAATTGGTATCAGAGTTTGGTCCTCTATTTTCAAATGCCTAACACCTTGAGGAAGATTCTGACACTGGTATAGATGGAGAACTTAAGAAAACAATTGGAAGGAGCTCTTGTAGACTATGATGCAAAGAAATTGAAGAATATCAAACTTGAAGATGATCTGAGGACTGCACAGGAATTCATTCAAGGACTTCAAGAGAATCTTACTATAGCTTGAAATAAAAGAAAAGAACTTCATGAGAAGATTCATAAAGATGATGATGAAAAGGAAACTCTTAATGAACTTGTGAACAAGTTGATAATAGAGAACAGTAACATGAAGAATGAAATGCAAGATATGACTATGAGGTTATGTAAAGATATTGAAGACATGAAGAAGAATGAAGAAGACTTGACTAGGAGACTTAATGATGGTGGAATGAAAATCTAAGACTCAGTCATGAAAATGATATGATGAAGATAGATCTAATTCGCATGCAACATGATATAACTGAGCTTATGAGACAAAAGGGAATTCTGGAAAATGAGCTAGATAATGCAAATCAACACAAAAAGAAATTCAAGAAAAGTTCAGAGGAACTTGATGATATGCTAAAAAATTAGAAACCTAATGGAGATACTAATGGACTTGGATTTGAAGTTGGAGATAGTTCTGGTACTGCAAACAATCATGATCACGGTAAACCGGTAAGACAACCTAGTGCTTATAAATTTAATGGGAAATGCTTTAACTGTAACAAGTATGGTCATAGAGAAAATCAGTAATTTAGAAACAATCAGAACATTAATGCACCCACCGGTCAATGTTCCAAATGCAACAAAGTTGGTCATAATTCAGAAAACTGTAGAATGAATGTGAGATGCTATGTTTGTGGAAGATTTGGGCACTTATCTAATCAATGTAGAACACAAACTGACATAGGATATGGAAAGGCTATTTAGAAGAATAATGTAACTTGTTATTCTTGTAACAAGATTGGACATATTGCAAAATTTGGTAGAAGTAAGACTTCTTCGGTAAACAATAAAGGATCCAGTTTGAAAGGCAAAGAAAAGGTAGATGAGGTAAAGCAAGAATTTTCAAAAAAATGGATTAGAAAGAGAGATCTTAAGGCTGATGAAATTGTCTCTACACCGGTAGAACAGAGTAATACTCCACTGACAAGAGATTGTTCATCCAATTGAGAAGTAACCCATTTTGGGGGTATTGTAGAAAGTTGAAAATCATGCAGAGTACCCTCGGTTGATGGTGAGAAGATATATTTCTTACTTACCGGAAGATGTGTTAAGTTTTCACTTAGCCGACAAGCATTTAATGTGGTTGTTGAGAGAAATTTTATTATAAATCAACTGATTTCCCTCTTTTTTGACACATCGAACATTTGAATTAGCAGAGAGTGTGAAAACTAAGTGAAGGCATTCAAGGCAAAGGTGCAAAGTGATTCTCCAAGCATTCCGATATTTTCAGGCAGCTAAAGGTATTTTTCAATGGCTTCTTCTTCTGCTCCCAAATTTGTTCAGAACCCTACTATTATGGAAAATGTGAAATGCCCTAGACCCATGTTTAAAATAATTCCCAAAGTAGCTAAGCAAGATGATTCCATAGGGGCATTTTCAAAAATTCCTAAAGGTGTAGCTTTTGCTACATTGCAACATTGAATAATTACGTTCTGAGGAATTGATGAAAATGTTTAAAATGATAATTTGTGATGAAAATGGTGCTATTAAACCTGAACACAAGATTGTAGAAACTCTAAGTTTTGTTGAGATATTGAATATCCCTGAATTTCTAGAGGAAGTAGTCAGCATTGTTTTAAGTAGAGCACATGGAGAATTATTATGGTTGGATTATGTCTACAAAATAACCAGACAAGCAATTAGGGTAGTAATTGGTTTACCCTCAACCAGCAAAAGACCTTATAAAACTAAGAAGATTCCCAATAACATAGTGATAAGCCTAACCAGAGAAATATCTGATAGTAGATCACTAAGAGTGATTGATATTAAGGACATCAATGTGACATTTGTGAGTATGGTGCTAGGATACAAGACTACACATGCTAACAGGCTAAATTCAGGTTCTAGTCTCTGTATACACAGTGCTTATGAGATGGTTAACAACAATGCAATGATTGATGTATGTGAATCATTGAAAAATGAGCTTATTGACAACCTGAAAAAGATCATAGGTGACAAGAAAGGCACATTCCATTTTGGAAACCTTTTGGTATGTTCAATGATGTATTTCACTAAGGAGATTCTTGGTATAGGACAGAAAGACTTTGGTTATGATATACCGGTAGGAAAACAAATTTAGGAAGATTTCATCGGCATGGGAACTGCAAAGGACAACAACATAGTTGAATACTTTAAAACTTTCCAAGCTAAGATGAGAGCTAGAGAAAGGCTACCACAGAGTATAGTAGACAAGTATGACAAATAAATCTGTTTTGTTATCAAGAAAGATGAGACATGGATGGAATCTGTACTCCCTAGGACTATATGGGTAACTGAAATGGGATATGAGGTAGATATTAACATTCTTGAGACATATGCTAAAGCATTACTAGATGCACCAAGAGAGCCATCAGAACAAGTTTTTGGTAGTGTTGAAACTATTGAAAGTGGTGTAAAAACAATGAAGTAAAGAAAGAAAAGAGAAAAATGCATTAGACATGCTTTGAAGAAAGTAAAGGAAATCAAGGAAAATGTAATGAACTTTACTAGGATATCGACTAGTGAGCTTGAAGGACTGCAACTGGAGGCACACATTTCACCGGTTGGCACATCTTCTAGAACCGGTAGTGACAAGGCAACAGAGTTTAAAAGAGTAGAAAGGAGGAAGAGAAAACCTTCACTGGTACCCTCTCCTTCACCTAAGAGAACAAAGACCTTGACGAAGAAACAACAGGATGTAAGGGAACCAGACAATATATTAACTCCTAAAAAGAAACATAAATCGGTCACACCTTCATTGGATGATTTTTTGAATGAAATAACTGATGATGAAAATTTGGCTAATGTGAGTAAACTGTATAATTCATTTAATGATTCTGACAAGGAAAGCATTGAGAATAGTATTATTTCATACTTGGACATATATAAGAAAGTCTTAATTGAAGTTGTAGATGATTTACCAAGTGAACTGTATAGAAGATTGGATGCAAAAAGGATAGCAATGATGGAATTAGATAAGAAACTAAAAGTTGAAAAACTTCTAGCTATTCATCCTATGAATTCAAAAGAGGAAATTGATGAATTGATTTGTGAGGCTAATAGATCCATTTTTGCCAGTGGGCACCGATAGGTAAGTTTAATGGCAGGAAGAGTAAATGAGATTGCAGAAGAGACTGCTGATAAATGGGATATATTTTTTGTGGAAAAAGAAAAACAAAAGGAAAGGAACCGACCAAAGAATACATTAAAAGTATATCAGAAGGATAAGGACAAGGGAAAAGGAAAGATTGGTGGAATTCAAAACATCAAGATTACTGATAATATACTGCCACCACCTTTGGATACTGCACCAGTACATATTGATGATCCATCAGTTATTGACACTGAAGGTATCACACATGATGATACACATCCTGAATCTAAGATACATTTTACCATGAATGTGGATACTCAAGAAGTAAATATTGCTGTGGATAAGGATGGTACAAAGGTTAAGAATGATAATGTTGATAGTGGCAACATAGATGAGAAATCGGTAGAAACTATTGAGGTTGAGATCCCAACCCAAACAGAGCAACCATCAGATATAGGAAAACCTACTGAAGAAAAATATGTTGGCACAAGGCCACTGGAGATAGAGATACCGACAGTTGAACTTACTAAAAAACCTACTGAGCCAGAGGTACATACTGAGGTAGAGAAACCAACAATCATTGAGAAACCTAAACAATCAGACAAACCTTTACTGGTTGAAATGCAAACTCAGACTGATCCACCAGAGGTAAACACAAGAAAAATGGTTACTAATGTTGGAAGCACAGAGGTAATAAAGGTAATTGGTCAGACATCCGACACTTCAACAAGTGAATTCAGACCTACAAATGTTACTAAAGTACTTTTAGATTCAATCAAGAAGATAACAGACTGCAATGCATTGTCTTACAAGGCAATTGATAACACTTTACCAGTTCTGATGTTGATTGCACCAAATTGTAAGACTAATCACATCAAGGATTCTATAGGAAAATTGGACACAATACCAAAATTTATTACTGATAATGTAATAACCATTGACAAGGTGAATGAGGACATCCTTAGGGAGAAAGTTGAAAAGGAGAAGGATAAATTCTTTGAAGACACAATAAAGAAGTGCACAGAACACATGAATACACTATTACCAACACTGAACTCTACAATTTTGGAATACAAAGAGCTTTACAGGGAAACATGAAAACCCCATGTTTTGACAGAAGACTTAAAAAAGGAGATCAAGAGAGTACAAAAAGAAATTGATGAAATAGCTGATAACATAATTGGTTCATTTGAACCTATATCAATTATTGAGCAGGAAATAGTAGGTTTTGAGGAGAAATTGGAGAAACTTGAGAAAGAGAAGGCAAGGATTAAGTCTAATGCCAGAGAACTTAAATATAAACTTGGTCCTAAGTTGGAGAATCTTATCTCTCTGAGAAATGAAATATTAAGGCATTACTTCAAGGAGAGTGATCACCAGAAGAACACATGCACTATCTCACCAGCAAGATCCAATAGACTGAGGCAACCTTGACCGACAACAAAAGATTCATGCAGAGTCTAAATTTGGTTTTGGTAGACATCTTTTAGATTGTAACCAAGCGGTTACAAACTTTGAGGTGAAATTTTTGCACTCGTTTGATTATTTTTGACAACCTTTGTCATTGATGTAAAAGGGGGAGTAGTGGAGAGAAAAATACTTATTCAGAGAAGATCATTTGCTCAGGGGGAGCACATCTTTTTGGAAACTTTTTAGACTTCAGTTTTTGGAACAATTTTTGGATTTTTCTCATGAGTGTTGCCATCAATGCCAAAGGGGGAGACTGTTGGCATTCTACACTCTTATGAGAATAGTTGATGTTGTCATTGATGGCAACCATCTGGCAACCATCTGGCATTCATTTAGCAAGCCACCGATAGTTATCGACACTGACAATAGACATCTACATACACCAGTAGGCACTTCACCGGAAGTGGCAACAATGCATACCGACACTCTAGCCGACATGGAATAAACCTTGCTTATTGTTTTATATTGTAATTATCTTTTGTAAAAGCCAACATGGCATATTGTAAAAGAATCATATATATGTATGAGATCTTGTAGGTCATTAAGAGTATGAAAGAGAGAGCATATGGATAATATTTTTGTATAATGTGATATAGTTGACAGTGAAGGTTTTTGGTAATAGACTGAGCTTAAATTGATATTGAACCTGGCATAGTTGATGCTAATTTGAAGTAGTACATTGTATTGGATTTCATAATCCACTTTTGTAGTCAGTGTGACTCTTATTGAGTAGTGATCTCTAGTCAATTGGCCTTCCTGCATGTGCAAGCCCCTCATTGTAAGTAATATTTATTCATTGGCCAGTGAGTGAATATTGTGGGTCACAAATCCCACCAAGGTTTTTCCCACACTAGGTTTCCTCGTTAAATATATTTTGTTATGGTGTGTTCTCTATGTTGTCTCTATTATTCTTATTTACTGCATTAATTCTTAATTACCAGTACACTATTTTCATATGCAAAATTCTTAATAAGTTTAAATATTCTGCTAATCAGTTAGACACTAATTCACCCCCCCCCCCCCCCTCTCAGTGTCTTTGGAACTATCATTAATCCTAATACTAACTCTTGTGAATCCTTCATGATCAATACTTGCATTTCTCCTTGGATCTGCATGTCAATGCATTGAGTATACTGGTTTGTGTGGTGGTTTCTAGCAACATCTGCATATATCTTCTTGTCAGTATCCTTTCCTATTGCGAAAGTCTTCTTCTCTTCACCTTAATTTGAAGAAGTGAATTATATCTCCTTATTAGATGTGTCTTTTCTATTTGAACTTTGACCTTCTTGAAAACCTAAGCCATTGGTATCTTTGGATTGCTTCTGTTTGCTCATAATCTTGTCCAGGGCTTCAATGTTGCCTTCAAATTTGCTTCTCACTTTTATTTCTTCTTGACTTTTCACTAATTCCTTGCAGAGTTTCACTATTTCTGCTTCCAGATTCTAATGTTCCTTTTCCTTTTCACTCAGACTGGTACTAGTGACTTCACACATCCTCTTGGCCTCTTTTAACTGGAGTTTTAGATCTACGATTATTCTCTTGGACTCTTCAAGAGATTGCTCCAGCAATTCTTTTTCTTCACCTGTAGCCCCTTTTACCTTATTTAAGTATCTTCTTGTTTTCTTTAGATCATCTAAGGCACTAATGAGTTCTGGTCCAAGGGCTACTTCTCCTTATTTCTCTACCTTTTCTCCTTCTTTAGGTATCGATACCTCTTGAGCCATAAAAAGGTTTTCTCTTACTTCATCTCTACTGCAGCAGTCATCTGAGGCACTTTCCTCATCTGTGGTATCATCTTCATGTGTGTAAAGACTACTCTATTTCTGGTAGCCTTTTCTACCATGTCGGTAGACATTTTTCTTCCTATACTTACTATATGATTTGCTACCACTTGGCCTTTATATTTACCTGAACTTGTCTTGAATCTTCTGAAAAAGTTTTCTATGATGTCATCAGAGTGTTCACTGACTGCAACATGAGCAGATTCTTCTTTTCCTTTTCTTGAAGTCTTGAATGTAGCTTCTTTCTTCACATCATTAGTATCGACAATCCTCATCTCATAAGCAGTTAGGGAGCCATACAACTCATCCATTGTAAAAACTTTCAGATCTTTTGCTTCTTCTATTGTTGAGACCTTTGTGTCATACTTATATGTAAGATATCTAAGTACTTTCTTCACTACCACCTCATCTTTTATTTCTTCTCCAAGCCCTCTAATGGTATTTGTTGTTTCATCAACCCTTTGGAGATAGTCAACAATCTTATCTTCATCTCTCATCTTCAAACCTTCAAGTTGTGCTCTCAATGTCTGCAACTTGGATTCCTTGACTTTAGCATCGCCTTCAAATATGTTCTATAGCTTATCCCAAGTCTCCTTAGCAGAAGAGCAGTGCATGACTTTAACAAACTCATTATCAGACAACCCACTAAGAATGACATTCTTAGCTTTAGCATTGTTCTCATATTCCCTCTTAGCATCTAGATTAGTAGGGGGATTATTAGGGATTGTATACCCATTCACAACCGACATCCATACATCACAACCTAGAGAGGACAAATAGGTTTCCATTCTTCTACTCCAAAAGGCATAGTTGACACCATCAAACATATGAGATTTTAAGGAGGCGGATTCATTTGTTCTCATTGTGAACACTTGACAAGATCTACCCAAGCTAGAGAATTCTTTTGACAAAACAGGGAACCTGGATCTAATAACAAGTGTTGGACACAATGGATCACTAAGAGGGGGTGAATCAATGATTAAACTCTTTTCTTTCAACAAGGGGATACCAGTAATATAAAAAATAAACTAAGTGCTAATCGGTAGCTCAAACAGTGCAAATAAGGTGTGTGAATGGACTTGTTAAAACATCAATATACCACATGCACACAAATGCAACACACAACACCAAATATATATGAGGAAAACCCAATGTGGGAAAAACCTTGGTGAGAATAGTTGTTGGAGATCTTCTGCTCCAATCCAGCCTCACAATGAATATCTGATTACAATTTTTAGGGCACCAACTCAAGGAGCACGAACCCCTAATTTATGAGCACCAACTCAAAGGAGTACCAAACCCTACACTATTTATAGGCTACAACCTAAAGGAGCTACAACCCCTGCACTAAGCTACAACTTAGTGAAAACAATATAAAACTTAGATATACAAATGATATCACTATTGCAAATGAAGTTTTGCAACCTTACACTATTTTCTTCTCCTGGTTTCAGCCTTATTGGTCTGTATACTCTCCACTCACTCTGTAACTTGACTTTTCTGATCACTTTTCTCAATCCCCTCTCACAATGACTTCCCTCTCTCGACTCACACTTGATCACTTTTAATCAGGCACAACTTCTATCAGTTTTTCACCTCTATGTTCAATGCATTCTCGACCGGTTGATCCTTATACCGATTTACTATGCTTTTCATTATTGGTCAATACTTCACTCATAAAAACATCAAGTGTTTATCTCTTTAGCTCTGAGACAAAAATTTCACACTTGTCTTCACTCTATAGCAGCAACAATCATAGTCTCAAGTTATCATATTTAAACTTGAGCTTTCCCACCAAGAATCAATTCAAACTTGGGGTGTTTAGGGTTTCCTTTACCTGACAAAATCTACATGAGATCTAATCCAGTCTATCTTGGATCAATCATCTATACTCGAGGAAAGAATTTGTACATATTTTTTATTATCCTATGCATACTTGCTAAAGATAGCAATCTTGTACATGATTTTCTACCTTGAAATCCATCGACTCATAAAAAGCTTAGCTATTTCCTTCTCGAGATCTTCTTGCAGTCTGATTTCTTTGCCTCGATCCAAGCACCAACTACTCCCTGATATTTCTCTGTCATTCTTCCTTCCTCGAGCTGCATCAGTCAATTACCATCCTGTGATTTTTGGTTGTTTCTTTAATGTCGACTAGCTATTTCAACAACCATGTCGATGAAGGCTTCACTGACCTCGACATGATTGCCACCTTAGCTCCACATGGCATCACAATGGTCATACAGTCAGCTCACTAACACAAGGCCAATTTATACTCGAACATCTAGCAAACTCATACAGGTACAAGCCTTTATTGATGAGACCTTCACCTCCTACTAACTGGTAGTGCACACTACACCGGTAGCACATCTTCATCTCTGATGGTTTGTGATTACTTTAACATTCTTCCTCTTCATCATAAACAGGCAGCCGACCTCCAAAATGATTTATACTTTGCCAGTTATCACTCAACATGCTAACATACACATGCATCTCACCTTATACTAGTGAAGTCATTGATAGTCTTAATAACTAACTGTCTTCCACCATATCAGTTGACAAGCCTTCATGTTAATCTTCTCAACACCTTATTTGTCTTTCACCATACCAGTTCACTCTTCTTTATACCAGATGTTATACCTCTACCAATAGCCTGCATGCAATACCGGTTGACATCAATGACAACTCAATGCCAACAAAAAGTTTCTCAAAAAATTCCTAAAGAGAAGAAACCCTCATTCAAGAGTAAGAAGAATGAAAAATTCAGTTCAGGGAACTAGGGTTCAGAAGAAGAAAAGGGTAAAATCTCCTAAAAAGAAAAAAGGAACCTAAAACCTCTATAAAAACCTAGAAAATAGAAGACCCTATAGCAAAAGATGGTTCATCTAGCCAAAAAAGGAAGGAAATGGAGAGACCTTCTGTAGGAGAGAAGCCTAAAAGAACTAGTCATAGGCTGAAAAAAGAAATTTAAAGGAAAAGCAGCTATAGGGGAAATAATTAAAATTTTGAGCTTAGATTTTGATGAGGAAGAACAAAAATAACAAGAGAAGGAATATTAAATATCTCATTCAGAAGAGTTCTTAGAAGAATAGGTGAATAATGATACAGGAGAACGTGAAGAATTGGGAGGAGAAACATTGAATAGAATAGAGCATGTAATTCAAAACATGGTTCAGACTAATACAGAGGAAGAACAAAAAGAAATAGAAGAAGAAGAAAAAGAAGTAGAAGAAAAAGAAGTGGAAGTGTCAATACATTTTGTAGAAATCAATCTAAACATTGACGATGATACTTCTAGACCTCAGCAAGCCAATCAAGACAAACCTGATAATGAAAGAACTATTGCATCTGGGTTAGGAAATCTAGCTGAGGCTACTAATAAAGTATATCAAGAAGAGAAACAAACAAATGTTATGTTAAGTGTGCATGTTCCACCTTCTTTTTCTTGGGGATCAATTGCTCTTGAATTATTGAAATTATTGGAAAATAAGGAGGAAGAATGGAAAAGAGAAAAAAGAGTTCTTAGAAAGAAAACTGCAAGAGAAAGATGTAGAAATAAATAAGTTAGAGGATAGGATGGATAACTTATCTACTCTATTACCTCAGGTAATAGAATGTAGGCCTCCTCCAAGAGTATATTCTCTTTATTTTAAGGAATTACATATTTCTTACAAGATAGGTAGGGAGTTGTCTAGACTAAATACATCATTAATGACTCTCGATGAGTTTTTCAATGCCTATAATATCTCTCCTCCTAAGCAAAAAAACTTACTTTGTGAATTATATTTTCACAATTATGCTATTTGATACACTCCTCAGTGGAATCCACTCCTTTCTATTGGAGATGTTCATCTTAGGGAATTTATGTCCTATATTCAGAATGAGAATGTCAGGGGTGAACATGCTAGAGAATATATGGATATGGAACAAATTGTTCTATACCATTGAGGGCTGAAGTAGGGGACCCAAATAAAATCTATTATAGATAGAACAAGCTTACTTACAATCTAGGGGTCAAAAGAAGGATTTGATCACAAAGAGAACAAGTTCACAATGAATATGAACAAATGGTAGAAACATATGCAAGAATAGTGTATGGACATCTGGCTCAAAGATGGAATGGGTTACCTAAGGACCTAAAGAGAGTAGAGAAACATTATTTAAGAAACTATCATGCACCACTCAAGTGATTAATCACCTATATACTCTTGGGGCAGACACAGTAGGAAAAATGGATTCCCTTGATCTTTCAACCACCTATGTTATGGTGGCCTATTCCTCAATGGGAGGAATTGTAGTATTATGACGTGGAATAGGAAAGGGATAGATGGGAGAATCTTAGAAGGGACCAGGGGTTCTATTGGAGCCCTATTGCTAAGACATGAGGGGAGAAATTTTTTGCTGACTTTAGGCTACTGACCTAGAAAAAAAATCAAAATACCTCTATCGAGGGAACATCTGCTGGTGGACTAGCAAAACCTTCAATTGGGGGACATGATGAGCCATAGTTTTATCTTCTTTTATAGAAATTTTTCTATCTTTAAGACTCTTATATTTTGATGATGGACTTCATGAACATGCTTTAACCAACCTTATATGCTTGTTTTTATAACTCTTATTACATATAGTTGAAAACTTTAGTCTGACAAAACTATGAACTTTATAAATGTAATTATAAGTAATTACTATTTTTATGTGTGACTAGTGAATGTGTTCAAAATGAATGGTCATGGTGTCTGGATAGAATGATTGATCTAACCTTTGTATGGCAGTTGCATGGAACAATCTTTATGAAGGAATAGGGTCTCATTTATACCAACAAGGTAACGTGGACAAAGGATGGACATCAAGGCAAGTAGAGTTCAAAGATCTGTTGTGGACTTGGTCACTATTGTCCTCGCTCATTAAGGAGTTTGTATACTAATCTTGATCTGTAAATAAAGACTGTTAGTTGTCATGAAAAATGTTAGAGAGGATATAGTGAAAATATACAAATGTTCAAAGAAGGACAAGACTCCTGATTATCTTAGCTTTTCTAGATTTTATGAGTTTTAAATAAAGCTTCCACCTAGATAGTGGGAAGTGGAGAAAATGTTATGGGATATGTTGTTAGGGATTAATCTTATAAATCCTTTACGCATTCCTATGTTAGTGAGTTCTTGATCTTTTACTGAGTAATGTTATGTTGTGTAGTTGATTTACGATTAAAGAAAGTATCTATCTTCTAAGTCAATATAGCATTATGATATGGTTGTGGGCTTAATTAGTTAATTTTTGTTGTAGTTGTCATCTCAAGAGACTCATCCAAGGGGGCCCACTTGGTGATGATTCAGTATGGTTGTTTTTTATGCACTTTTTTCTTCAAGTTACTTAATTATCTTTCATTCAATTTCTCGTTGTTTGTTCCTGCAACAACAATCTATAACTCTGTGACTATTCCTGCAGCCATGATAGGGTAGAATAGTTATTTTTGTACAAGTTGAAGAATTGGTATTTTGTTAGAAGAAATTAATACTATCATTAAAGTTGTGATTTCAAGCAATTTCCTTTTTCTGTAAATAGTTGTTTAATCACTTTCAATTGCCTAAAAGTAGGATAGACTTATTCCTAGACATTCTTAATGCATATACTTTGCAGTCCCATTTCAAGTTACACATCCTCAGATTGATAGATAAATGGGTCAAAAGAATGGAATTTGGATAGATTCTCAATGTAAACTTGTGTCTCTAGCTTGAGTACCTAGTTGTGTGTGGTAACCATTGTTTTGCACCCACACTTGGTAAATTATCAGTCAATTTACATAATTTGGGATCTCTTTCAATCTTTAATTACCATCATCGTCAATCCTCTATCTATTTACGATCAATTTGTCATTGGTCCTTGTCATTCTTTGTCAAGTCAACTTCATCAAATCAATTTGTTGTCAAGCATTGATCAATTTGTCATCGGTCTCAATCAATCATCAATCCTTGTCAACTTTGGGTTGATTAGGCATTGATCCTCGTTAGTTGTCGTCTATCAAATCAATATTTTTGTCATACTTGATCAATTCGTCATTTGTCTTTGTCAATATTGGTTCCATATCATTATCAAGTCTTTATAAATTATCTTCTATCAATCTGATCTCTTTGTCATCACGATCATATCTATTGCATTGATTGCATCATGACCTAATTATGACCTATTTCATTCTAGTTCATCTCCTAGGGTTAAATAATTCTTTAATTACTAATCCTTTATGAACATTTCTCTTTAGGTTAAATGAATTTATTCATTTATCCTAAGTTCATGTCATAATTAAATTAAGTATTTAGCTAGCTAATTTCATCCTTTTTTTGTGAGTTAATTAATAAATACCAATTTTTTAATTAATGCCACCAAATTTTCTCCCACCTTTTTCTCCTAACATTTCCCACTAATTTCTCCACCAATTTGGGCTCCAATTTTCATGCTTACTTTTTGTCATAATTAAAAAGTTAATTTATAGCTAATTTGTCATAAATTGTCTTAGAAATGTGTCACTATTTTTGCATAGAAATATGTCAAATTTCTTGCATAGAAGTTTTTCATAAATTGGCATAGCATTTGTCATGCTTTGTCCCCTCAATAATGATAATTTAAAATCAACTTTCTTCTTTCGAATTGTCCATGCTAATTTGAATTCCTCATTCAATATACCTATAGATTGAGCTCATTTCTTCATCATTTTCAACCTCACTAATCCTTATTGTAGCATCCTAAAATTGCGACACTTGCAATTTCGACTACATTTCGGTCTTCACGATGGCAACGCAACATGCAACTTGAATGGAGACCCTGAAACTTGCTCACGACACTGAAAACTGCATTTTTCAAGCACCCTGGCCTGAACCTCCTTGCACCCTGCTGTCCCGGGAGGTGGGATCTCAGGACCAGGGCACCCAGCGCCCTGGTCCCTGGGTCCTATTTTGGGCCCGGTCTCCTAAGGGGCTCGGATCTTTTTGTTTGCAATTTGGAAATTAACTTTCCCTGGTCGGCCTAAGGTCGGGAAAATCAGTCTATCAGCCCTAAATGACAAGTATATAAACTACATTTTTCTCTCTCATTTGATATATGAAGAGGATATGTGTAAAAGGCGTGGAAACTATACTAAAGCATTCAAGAATTCAAGCATTCCTTCAAGCAATTGATCATCTCAAGTCTCCATTCAAGGCTAAGTGTTGCATTCAAGACAAGGATTCAACCATTGAAGAGGAGATCACATACAACATATTACTACAACATACAAAATACAACATCTAAACCTTCGCACATAAGGATACAAACATCCTTAGAACAAGGTATTAGTACTTGTTTTACAGTCATTTACATTTACAGCTCTTTCTCATTTCTTGGTTAATTCCAAAACTGGGGTTTGACCTAAAGGCAAACCCCCAATCCCTAACCCCCCAATCGTCTTCACTTTTCTGTGTGTAGGTTGTAGGTACACGGCTGAAATTGAAGATCTGGAATCCTTGTGCAGAGACGAACAGATCCCCCTTCGTTTCGTAGATTTTTCGGAGGACCGTGGCGCCGGGCGCCATCGTCCCGGCAACTTTTTCTCAAATTTGCAGGACAGCGTCGTATCGACATTTTACTGCTAATTCCAGGTCCGCAACTTCATCCTATAACCCGAACTCAGTTTATAAGCGAATATTTATGACTTTCTATGCATGCTTAGCTTAATTTCCTTAACAACATTCTTTACAAAAGAGGGTAGCCTTGCTTTCCTAACCCTTGAAATTCATTTAGCATCCAACCTTACATTGTGTGGGATTGGATCTTATGAGTTTCAACCCCTCTTTTGAATGTAAAGTCTCTCCCCTAAGTGAAAACCATCGAATCCTAGCAAACCTCCCTTCTCTCTCTTCGGAGTTGGAAGAGGGGAGAACAACTAGGGTTCGATCGCGATTTTTCCGCTTTACATTTTGGTGAACCCGACGTGAACATCCTTTCTGATTTTTCATGCTTAGATCTGAAAAAATTGATTACATTTCTATGTTTGATCTGTTGCAAAATTTTAGAGGTGATTGCATAAAAACCCTAAATTTTCTTTTTGGTAATTGAACTTGCGAAATGTCTAAATGTTAATGCTTGTTTCAGATCTGCCTTTCTATTACAAATTTTCAATTCATATTTGTGCTTTAATTCTGAAAATTAAGTGGGTAAATGTCAAAACCCTAATTTTTGAAACCCTCTTAATTCAACCTTTGTCTGACAATTTGACCAATCAAAACATCTCCAAATCAGCTGTAATTTTGGATTCCGCAATAAAATCACAATATCTTTCATCCCTAAAAATTTGGAAAAAAGTTGCGAGGACCGTGTTGCACTCCGAGCGCCATCGTCCCCGACATTTTTTCCAAAATTTCGGGAGCGAGATCTTGCTGTATTTTCCTACTAAAATCCAGAATTTTGGCTGATTTTATCAATTATAACACTTTCAAAATTACAGTCAAAGTTGGTCTTGCGATTGCTTGGTCTAAGGCTTCTAATCATTCAAAAGTCATTGAAATTAAAATTTTGTGTCAAAATTGCATTTTTATTATCATAAATCTGAAAATTGTGTTTGCAGTCATTCGAAATTTCAGTGCTTTATTCAAATTCTTGCATTTTGTGACTTTTGAAATTAAGTGCTTAATTACAACAACTTCGATTTCCGCTTTCAAAATTGAATTTTGCATGAAATTGAGTCAATTTTTGAATTTCAAAATTTGCATTGCTTTTGACATTCCCTCTAAAATCATAAAATTCAAAATTTCAGTTTCCCTCTCTTTTTCAAAATTCAAATTTTGCATTTTTCGACAATCTTGATAGGGTTCAATTTTGAATTTGCAACTTTAATTTGGCCTATCTACAAATCGTAAAATCACTCAATTTTTTTGGATTAGCTCTAAAATCATCATACCTTTCATCCTTGCAAATTTTGAAAAAAGTTGCAGGGACCGTGTTGCACTCCGGGCGCCACGGTCCCGGACATTTTTTCCGAAATTTCGGGAGACTGTTGTGATTGCTTTTAACAGCTTAAAT
The DNA here is from genome assembly GCF_030272615.1 of Cryptomeria japonica. Lineage (NCBI taxonomy): Eukaryota > Viridiplantae > Streptophyta > Pinopsida > Cupressales > Cupressaceae > Cryptomeria > Cryptomeria japonica. The sequence goes on from NC_081405.1 coordinate 287,070,914, forward strand.
CTAGAAGATTGGCTGATTTTACTGAAAATTGCTACCTCTAAATTCAAAATTTTCTCTCCTTCTCTAGTGCATGAGTTTTACAACAATAAGCCCTACTTACACTATTCCCGTTAGACGAAGCCTTAGAATTAAGTCCTTCCAAGGTTTAACTACTAAGGAGACGGAACCTAATTTGAATAGCCTTTTTAACGAGGACATGGGTAATTCCTCTAATCCTCCTAATGATGAAGAAGCTCTCCATGAGGTTTCTGAAGAACAACTTTCGAAATTGGATAACCAATTTGACGATTTTCGACACTGGATGTCTCAAGAATACCCTGATAGTCAAGCTCTTCCTTTAATTGAGGGTCTAAAATGTATGCTTCAAAGTGATAAGAATGGAATTGATATTTTGCGTGGTATTGCACACATTGTGGATTCAAATGTGATGCCTATGAAGAGTTGTGCCGAAACCTTAGATTATACACAACCTCCTAATTCTATTCCTTTGACAACTCCTATTGCTAGTATACCTACCTTTACATCAAACATCATGGCTACCTCTATACAAGACATTCCTCCTATGATCACCAGTCATGGGGGCAACCCTTCTTCTTCAATTAACCCTATTCCTTCATTCAATCCGACTTCTTCATTCATTCCTCCAATGAGTGTGCCTATTATATCATCACAAATGAACATGACGCAAGGGGGCAATTCATTTAATCATTCTATTCCTCCTTGTAGTGTTCCTCCTGTCCAATCATCTCCTATGACTAATTATCATAGGGTCCCACCACCTTACTCTTTACCTTCTTTCAATAACATAACACCTCCATCTCAATCTAACACATCCAATATGAATTCTTCGACTGAAGCGACCATTAACAATCTAGCACAAACTGTCTCTTCTTTACAACAACAAATTGCCTCTATGAATCAATCTAAGTTTAGTGTGCCCACATTTGATGTTGCGAGCCCACTTTCTCTTGACATTGTCTGAGCTATTCCTCCTAAACATGTTGAAATCCCGCATTTGGAACTTTATAATGGTAAAGGAGATCCTCTAACACATGTTAAGACTTTTCAAACAATTTGTACCGATTTTGCTTATGACCAAAGGTTGCTTGCAAAACTATTTACTAGAACATTAAGAGACAAAGCCCTACAATGGTATTGCTCGTTGCCTTCTTATTCTATTATTTCTTTTGAACAACTTGCAAATGCTTTCATTCAACAATTTCAAAACAATATAAGTCCTAGAGTTACTTTGATTGATTTAATGCATTGTAAACAAGGTGTTAAAGAAAAAGTGACTGATTTCATTGGTAGATATAAGCATTTGTATGCTCAAATTTCTTTTCCAGTGCCTGACAATGATATTCAAAGAATCTTTATTTCTAATTTACAAAAAGATATTCGAGACAAACTTTTGTTTTCTGAGTTTACTTCTTTCCACCAGTTGTGCGCCACTCTTCACAATTATCAACTGACTGTGAGTCAAATGGAACAATCACATTCTATGGCTCCGAGTGATAAGGGTGATAGCAGTCAACAACCATTTGGGAAGTTTAAACCGAACAGAGATTCCATCAAATTCAATGAAAACATCATCAACAACAATGTGAATGCAGCATCAGGTGTGCCTCCTATTTCTAAATTTTTCAAGAAAGAAAGAAAATATACTCCTTTGAATGAATCATTGCATAGTATTATGAATAAGTTATTGGAACAAAATGTGCTTACTCTTCCTCCTATAAGACAAATTGATCCTGCAAAGATTACTTCACCTTATTTTGATAACAAAGCCTTTTGTCAATTTCATCGTTAGCCTGGGCATGATACTGAAAAATGTTTTTCTTTAAAGGGTAAAATTCAGGATTTGATTGATAATAATACTATCTCTGTTTCTGGAGTGAATGATAAAGGCAACACATCTGTAGCTCCTCCTAATCAAAATCTTCAGATTTTCACTGATCCATTGCCTTCTCATACCTCTAATGCGATTGAGACTAATGATTCCTCTCTCTCATCTGATGGTCTTGTGTCTATGACTCTGAATGTGATTAACTTTGTAGAGCAGCAAGAAATCCCTGAAGAACCTTCCATCACATTTGATTCTAGCGAAACCATTAGGGCACCTGATGGTCCTTTATACATAGTTGCAAAAGTTAAGAATACACCTTGCCATGGAGTGCTTATTGATCATTCGTGCATGGTTAATGTTATTACTGAAGAATTTCTTTTTACTTTGCAATTGAATCAAGTGATCTATGACAAAACAGATGTGATTGTGAAATTATTTGATGCATTTTCTTCTCCTGCAATTGGTTCTATTACATTGCCTATTGAGGTCCATAACAAATCTCTTGATGTGAACTTTGCTATTATTCCATCTTCCGAACAATTTTGTGTGAAGCTTGGCTATCCTTGGCTATCTTCCATGAAAGCTATTGCTTCTCCTATTCATAAGTGTTTGAAATTTCCCCACAATGGTGAAGTTGTTACTGTCAATCATAGTCTCTTTAAACCAGCTGAAAGAACCTCTAGTGTTCCTCTTGATTACTTTTGGCCTAAACAATTCCAATCTCTTCCTCCGCGAAGTGATCATCTTTTCAAATCTTATCAAAAGTGGAAAACAGATATGATCCTATCTCTAAGTGAACCTAGAACACCTAAACTTGACATTCCTATCATTCTTGAGAAGGAAGTTCTTCCTTTGAAAGATAAAACTAATGTCTTTCCTCAAGAAGATTCCCAACCCATCCCTATGGATGTGACTATGTCTATACCTAATAAACTTCCTAAGAGTAGACCTATACCTCCTCGTCATGATGGACTTGGTCTTCTCCCTAAACCAAAAATTCCTCCTTTGTATGGAGCAGTTCCTCCTCCTTCTTTTTATAGAGAGAAGAGACCTTCTTCTTCTCCTATTATCCAGCCTAAGAGACCACAACCTAAACACCCAAGTGCTAAGGATGAGAACATTCCTCCTCCTCAGTCTCCGCAACTTCCTACTAAGACTAGATGAAATCGTTCTGCACGTGAACGCCGACGAAAGCGTCGTCTTAGAGCTCAGGCAGTTGTTTCTCAAACTTTGCAATCTCCAAAAACACCTTCAACAAGCATTATTCCATTTTCTCCTCAGCCAGACATTGAGCCTAAATCTCCTAAACATAAGATGCATGATGGTCTTGATCCTGTGCGAGTTAAAGATCCTATTTTTATAAATCTTGATCATGATATAGATGAAAATGTTACTCCTCTTGCTTTTGATAGTGAATATGAACTTTTTGATGTTGATAACCATTTATCTAATGAATTTTCTAAAGCGCTTATCCTAGCTCCTAGACAAGAACAATGTGGCTCGGAACATGAACATAGCCCTTGTTTGGATCTTGTGATAGCTCCATCTGCTGTGTTGGATGTTCCTCCTCTAGCATGTTCCCTGCCTTCCCGAAACATTGATCAGCAAGATCGGGGGGTAGATGACATGCTAGACTAGTTACATTAGCATAGTAGACTCTCTCCCCCTCTCTTTTGTTACTTCTTCTATATGTTATTCTCATTCTTCTATTTGTCGTCCTTAGTGTTGTCTACTTGAGGACGATGCAAAGCATTGAGATCTCTCGATCTCTCTCATGTTGACTCAAAAGACACATGTGTTCCCTTCTTCTAGGTGACCTTCCTTGATTGGGGAATGAAGAACAATTATGCATACATACATATGATATATATACATGAATTATCATACAGCATACTGACCCCGAGAAAAGCGAAGTCACCTCGTGCTTTGTGTTTTGTGTCTATTATCCTTGCGATAACATGCTCCTTTCTCATTTCTTATATGTATCACTACGTTAAAACAACCACCCCCGGTGAGGCGTGTGCAATCGCTTTAACGTAGGGGGGCATACATCCCGTTCATATTTTTCAAGATACTTGAAAATTTCTTGGCAAATTTAGCCTTGCCTTGAAAATTTTTGATATCTTTCTTGCATGACTCATAGTGAGGGAACCTTACTACTGACAGTCATGGTTCTCCTTCGTGATCTTCCCTTTTACTTTGTCAAACGAAGTCATAAGATCCTTAGTCCACTGGGGGCTTGGTGTATCTTGCCTCCTTGACGTGGTGAAAGTCTTTCAATGTTGTTTCCTTGTACTTTACCGGAAGTATGAGCATACATACTCCCGCTAAAGTGGGGGCTAAATGTAGCGTCCTAAAATTGCGACACTTGCAATTTCGACTGCATTTCGGTCTTCACGATGGCGACGCAACATGCAACCTGAATGGAGACCCTGAAACTTGCTCACGACACTGAAAACTGCATTTTTCAAGCACCCTGGCCTGAACCTCCTTGCACCCTCCTGTCCTGGGAGGTGAGACCAGAGCGCCCAGCGCCCTGGTCCCTCAGGACCAGGGCGCCCACCGCCCTGGTCCCTGGGTCCTATTTTGGGCCCGGTCTCCTAAGGGGCTCGGGTCTTTTTGTTTCCAATTTGGAAATTAACTTTCCCTGGTCGGCCTAAGGTCGGGAAAATCAGTCTATCAGCCCTAAATGACAAGTATATAAACTACATTTTTCTCTCTCATTTGATATATGAAGAGGATATGTGTAAAAGGTGTGGAAACTATACTAAAGCATTCAAGCATTCAAGCATTCCTTCAAGCAATTGATCATCTGAAGTCTCCATTCAAGGCTAAGTGTTGCATTCAAGACAAGGATTCAACCATTGAAGAGGAGATCACATACAACATACAACATCTAAACCTTCGCACATAAGGATACAAACATCCTTAGAACAAGGTATTAGTACTTGTTTTACAGTCATTTACATTTACAGCTCTTTCTCATTTCTTGGTTAATTCCAAAACCGGGGTTTGACCTAAAGGCAAACCCCCAATCCCTAACCCCCCAATTGTCTTCGCTTTTCTGTGTGTAGGTTGCAGGTACGCGGCTGAAATTGAAGATCTGGAATCCTTGTGCAGAGACGAACAGATCCCCCTTCGTTTCGCGGATTTTTCGGAGGACCGTGGCGCCGGGCGCCATCGTCCCAGCAACTTTTGCTCAAATTTGCAGGACAGCGCCGTATCGACATTTTACTGCTAATTCCAGGTCCGCAGCTTCATCCTATAACCCGAACTCAGTTTATAAGCGAATCTTTATGACTTTCTATGCATGCTTAGCTTAATTTCCTTAACAACATTCTTTACAAAAGAGGGTAGCCTTGCTTTCCTAACCCTTGAAATTCATTTAGCATCCAACCTTACATTGTGTGGGATTGGATCTTATGAGTTTCAACCCCTCTTTTGAATGTAAAGTCTCTCCCCTAAGTGAAAACCATTGAATCCTAGCAAACCTCCCTTCTCTCTCTTCGGAGTTGGAAGAGGGGAGAACAACTAGGGTTCGATCGCGATTTTTCCGCATTACACTTATGTTGTGATTTTCATCTCATAATCAACTTGCTTTTCACTTGCATTTGTGCTTTGTCGGTGAGATCCACAAACATCCAATTCGAAGGAGAAATAATGACAATGGAGATTCATGGAGGAGGCACTTTGTGATGGTTTGCATTTTGGTTTTAGTGATTTTTCATCATATCTCTATTGATTGAATGAGGATTTGATTTCATTGCTTGATCAGGTTTTGTGGTTACCTAATTGTACGCTTTAATATTTTCCCCCATTTTCATAATTACAATACTTGAGATCTATATCCTAGGCTTTCAATTATGTCCTTTCTAGCAACTCTAATGAAGATAGCTCACCTTCTCCTCAATGATAACTTTAGTGAATATTGTTGGAAATGGTTGTACAAAATGTGTCTTTATCTTTTCATTAAAAAATCACTTATATAACTAGTCTAAATCTGACCAAAAATCTACCGTTTCTTCAATTTTGAGAATAGCCCTATCAACTTTGATGGAGGAATTTTTGGAAGGAAATACAATTCAAAATATTAGAAAAAATCCTCTTTGAATGCCCTTATGGAGCATGTTGGAAATGCCATATTTGAGTCTATTAATTCCTTTGTTCATCAAAAATCTAGTTCTCTCACGGTTTTCTCTAGTTGAGATACTAAAATCTCCAAGTAATTGAGACTAATTTATCCTCCCCAACCTAGGGGCTCAAATAATTTTCCATTCGTAATTTTTCATCATATCTCTCCCTTATGGGAAGTTAAAGAAAATCCTTCTAAGAAGTTAACATTTATGGGTCATCAAGAGTGAACCCAAAACCCTCTAGAGTATTGGGCATTCTCTAAGAATAGTGTTATGATACAAATGATACATTCTAAAGGATATCACTATCTACTAGAAATATAGTAAATTATCAATCTCTCCTCAATAACCTACTTATGGCTAAAAGAGAAGGTGTTAAAAAATTTATAGAGCATGACTTTTAATAGCAATCTTCACTATTGTAAAATGTAAAACATTTAGCTCCTAGAAGCTTAATATTATTATTGATGTTTATTTTGGGTACAAGAATGAAGTTGAGTCCACCTCCCATGGAAGTTTTGGAATTGTCCAAAAATGCCAAAATGTGTTGAATGAAACAAGATCCCACTTTTATAAAACAAGAGCTAGTTTTTCTTTGAGATCCCAAGCCAAAAATTGTAATGGCATCCCATTTGTTACTGAATAGATCTCATTTGTTACTAAATAGGATCACATTTAGTAAAAAATGTGATTTTATTTAGTAACAAATGACATCCTACTTGTTACTAAATGAGATCCCATTTAGTAAGAAATGAGATCTCATTTCATGAAAGTATAGATTTTTTTAGAAAACGCTTGTGGAGTTACTTTCTTCCAACAATGACCTCAAGGAAAATAAAATTTTATATTTTTTAAAAAAATATTTTGATATTATATTTTAATCATAGTTTATATATTCATCTTTACATGTTTAGGGTTTAATATCTATGATTTTTTTTAGATATTTACAACTTAGGGTTTAATGGATTTCGTAAAATAAATTGGTCTCCAAATTTATTTGAGAACACAAAACCAAAAACCAAATATCATTAAACATACATAGCATGATGCGATTCTAATTTTTGGATTTTATTGTGTAAAATTTTTGGATATGGTTCTATTCTACAACTTATCAATTTAATGTTTCTCAACTCTCTTTATCTTAATGATGGATCCAGAACGTTGATTCAAAAACTTTTACACAATCAAATCTAGAAATTAGAATCACATCAAATTATGGATTGTGGAAATCTTCTATCATTAACAAACATATCTTGTCAACATTAATGACATAATGCATCTTCATGTAAGATTAGTTTAACCAAAAATCATTCTTTCCCAATTGTTATATTATTTAAAATTTATTGAACCTTATCTCCCTAAACTTTTTATTTAGTCCTTGAATCCTCTCTCTACATAAGTACACCCAAACATGATCTATAACTTAAACCTTAAGCTCTAGTCTAAGTTAACTATTTTTCATAAGCATACTTAGCATAAAACTCATTAAAATTTCATGCATTATATTGATAGTTTCAAATAACTGTCATAGAAAAATCTATGAATTATCTAAATTTTATTGTTTTCCTCAGATAAATGTGAATTATCTAAATTTTATTGTTTTCCTCAGATAAATGTGAATTATCTAAATTTTATTGTTTTCCTCAGATAAATGGCTAACAAATAAGAAACATTGTAGAGAACTTTTGGATTTGATAAGAAAAAGAGCATGATCCAAAAAATTGACGGTAAAAAAACTTGCTAACACAATCAAATCCACAAGACCTATACAATAATTTATTATGGATTGTGGAAATTTGATATCTTTAAGTAAGAAAAAATCATAGGATTGTTATCTTCCATTCCTTAGGTTATGTATGACCTACATGGGTTCCCATAACAATATCTATGGACTTTATTATGTTTTACTCAGATATTATAAAATGCAAATAGGTTCTCAATGAAAATACACCGAGGTAATGTAATATAAATATTCTAAATTGGCTTGATTCTTGAAAATTGAATTTTACCAACTTTGAGAACAAATCTGATCTAAACTATTCCCTTAAAGCAACATAAAAATTAAAAGAATTTGAAATTTGAACATTTTTTCTCAATCACAAGTGGGTTATTCAATAGATCAATGCCTATTCCAAGCTTATACAGTCAAATTATATAAGATAAAAATATCCTTCAAACAAATTAACTCAATCTATAGGTGCCTACACTAATGCACTACATTAATGAACCCTCAACATAGAAATTTAAGAATTATACTTGTAGGTGTCTAAAAATGGTCAACACGTGTGGTGTCATACTTTAACATGTCTGAATGACCTTATTTTAGTGTTTTCATATATCACTAACATTTCCTCTATGTTGTATTTGATCTTTATCATTTGTTGATATCTTGTCATTCTTCTACATTTCTTCCCCTCTTTATTCCAATTCTCTCGCATTTTAGTTAGGTCTTGTCAATATTATTTTTGAATTGCAATCAATGGTCGTGATCAACTTATCATGTCAATGGAGCATCGTCAATCCTAATTGGTGTCAAATTAGGGTTTTTTTCCTAGGTGATGAGCCATAGTTTTATGCTTCTTTTATAGACATTTTTATATCCTTAAGACTTATATTTTAATGATGGACTTCATGAACATGCTTTAACCAACCTTATATGCTTTTTTTCATTAGTCTTATTACCTATAGTTGAAACCTTTATTCTGATAGAACCATGAAATTTATAAATACAATCATAATTATTTACTATTTTTATGTGTGACTAGTGAAGGTGTTCAAAATGAATGGTCATGATGTGTGGATATAATGCTTCCTCTAACCTTTGTGTGGAATCTACAAGGAACAATATTTATGAAGGAACATGGTCTCACTTATAGCAACAGGGTAACATAGACAAAGGATGGACAACATGGCAAGTAGAGTTCAAAGATCTGTTGTGGACTTGGTAACTATTGTCCCTATTCATTAAGGAGTCAGTACACTAATCCTAATCTATTAATAAAGATTTTTATTTGTCATGAATGATGTTAGAGAGGATATAGGGAAAATCTATAGATGTTCAAAGAAGGACAAGAGTCTTGACTATCTTAGCTTTCCTAGATTTTATGAGTTTTAAATAAAGCTTCCACCTAGATGGTGGGAAGTGGAGCGAATGTTATGGGATTTGTTGTTAGGGATGAATGATATAAATCCTTTACGCATTCTTGTGTTAGTGATTTCTTGATAGATTGTACCGAGTAATGTTATGTTGTCTAGTTGATTTCTTAATAAAGAAAGTATCTATTTTAGAAGTCAATATAGCATTCTGATATGTTTGTGGGCTTAATTAGTTAATTTCTATTGTAGTTCTCATCTCCAAAGACTCATCCAAGGGGGGGAACTTGGTTATAATTCTGTATGGCTATCTTTTATGCACTTTATTCTTCAAGTTACTTAATTCTATTTCATTCTCTTGCTCGTTGTCTGTTTCTATAACCACAGTCTGTAACTGTGATTGTTCTTGCAGCCACGATGGGTAGAATAGTTATTTTTGTACAAGTTGAAGAATTGGTATTTTGTTAGCAGAAATTAATACTATCTTTAAAGTTGTGATCTCAAGCAATTTTATTTAAATTCTATAAACAATTGTTTGATCACTTTCAATTGCCTAAAACTAGGATAGACTTGTTCGTGGACATTCTTAGTGCATATACTTTGTAGTCCCATTTCAAGTTACACGTCCTCAGATTGATAGATAAATGAGTCAGAAGAATGGATTTTGGAAAGCTACTCAATGGAAACTTGTGTCTCTAGCTTGAGTACCTAGTTGTGTGTGATAACCATTGTTTTGCACCCAAACTTGGCCAATTATCAGTCAATTTAGATAATTTTGGATCTCTTTCAATCTTCAATTACCATCATCATTAATCCTCTATCGATTTGCGATCGATTTGTCATTGGTACTTGTCATTCTTTGTCAATATTTGATCAATTCATAATTGGTCTCAATTAATCATCAATCCTTGTCAACTTTGGGTCAATTAGGCAGTGATCCTCTACAGTTGTCGTCTATCAAATCAATATTTTTGTCATACCTGACCAATTCGTCATTTGTCTTTGTCAATATTGGTTCCATATCATTATCAAGTCTTTATCAATTATCTTCTATCAATTCGATCTCTTTGTCAGTCGGTGTCATATCAATATCATTTCTTTGTCATCATGATCATATATCTATTGCATTGATTGTGTCATGACTTAATTATGACCTATTTCATTTCTAGTTCATCTCCTAGGGTTAAATAATTCTTTAATTACTAATCCTTTACAAACATTTCTCTTTAGGTTAAATGAATTTATTCATTTATCATAAGTTCATGTCACAATTAAATTAAGTATTTAAATGGCTAATTTCATCCTTTTTTGGTGAGTTAATTAATAAATGCCAGTTTATTAATTAATGCTACCTAATTTTCTTTTACCTTTTTCTCCTAACATTTCCCACTAATTTCTCCACCAATTTGGGCTCAAATTTTCATGCTTACTTTTGTCATAATATGAAACATAATTTCATAGATAATTTGTCATAAATTGTCTTAGAAATGTGTCATTTTTTTTGCATAGAAATATGTCATATTTCTTACATTTCTATTTGTCATAAATTGACATAGCATTTTTTATGCTTTTTCCCCTCAATCATGCCAATTGAAAATTAAGTTTCTTGTTTCCAATTTTTCCATGCTAATTTGATATCCTCATTCAATCTACCTATAAATTGAGCTCATTTCTTCATCATTTTCAACCTCACTAATCCTTATGCTATAGATTTCATCTCTTAATCAACTTGATTTTCACTTGCATTTGTGCTTTGTAGGTGAGATCCACAAACATCCAATTTGAAGGAGAAATAAGGACAATGGAGATTCTTGGAGGAGCCACTTTGAGATGGTTTGCATTTTCATTTTAGTGCTTTGTCATCACATCTCTATTGATTTAATTAGGATTTGATTTCATTGCTTGATTAGAATTGGTGGTTTCCTAATTGTACACTTTGATTCTTTCCCCCATTTTCGTAATTACAATACTTGAGATCCATAAAAAAAATTTATTATACTATGAAATGTTTAATTAATTTAATTGCTTCCCTAAAGGAAAGCCATAAAAAAAAATACACCACAAAAACACTATAGAGATGAACCCAAACTATTCATGATACTTTGTATTCATAATATTATCTAACTCTTTGCCTATATATATTTGAATAATTATAGAATGAAACTATCTTCTAAAGACTCTAGATTAGACACAATACTAAATTGTTTTCCTAAAATGAAGTTCAGAACCCTTTGAACATGGGTGCAGAGGCACCTCTTCAACAAGAAAATCATGGATCTGAGGATGAAGACTAGGATCATAGTGTTTGTCTTAGTGTCTTGTGTTTATGTAAGTTTCATGCATTCAATAAAAACCCCACCATGTAAACCAATGTCACTGCTTAGGCAACTTGATAAGCCAATTGGGACAATGTGGTCAATATGGGTAGTAGGATGTTTTCTTTTGTGTTTGATAGGTTTCTAGGATGTATTAGTGGTGTTTGGTTGATCCAAGTTGTGTGGATCCCAAACTTGTAGTGTTTGACAATTTTTATGCAAAAATGCAACTTTTGAGAGCAAAAGTGCAACTTTTCAAAATATGGTTGATGTAAGCCTTTCAACGGCTCCAACTTCCTCCAAATTTGGTTGGTAACCATTGGAGAGGGCTATAAGCCTTTTGTACATGGTTCCCAAGGTTATATTTGTTGTGGTTTTAAGTTTGGAAGCAATTAAACACTGAATAAACTGAGTTTTCCTAGAAATTTTGAGTTTGCAGAGATTGTAAATCCTTGTACGAATTGAGTTGGACAAAACCATTCATGGAGTAGTTGGAGGGATGAATCACCTTTGATTTGGCAGTTCTCTAAGGTCTTGAATATTTGTGAGTAGGGAGAACCCTTCATTCTTCTGACTATAACCCAGAAAGTAAGGGTTTGGCTAGGGTTTTAGCCAAAAATGGCCATATCTTGCACTATTTCCATCTAGAAGCTTCTTCCTTTGGTGGAGTGAAGGATTGGCCTATTTATTTTAGGATTTTCATGGGTTTTTGCAAGGGAGACTTGGTTGTGAGGAGAAAGAGATAAATCTAGGTAGGCATCTCCATGTGACTACCTTGAGCAATATTAGGACAATCATCCTAAAACCTTATAGTGGTGGATTCCAGGCATAAAACCCTAGAATTAGAGGTTATTCACCATCTCCCACATGCTCATAAAGTTGGTTTTGTAGTTGGGAAACCGGTAATGGGGGTTGTTTTGCAATTTAGGCCTAATCTCCCTAATTAGGTCTCTAGGCTTCTAAGGGATTCAGATTCTTAGGTTGCAAATCTTGCCAATCCCTTTTGGGGATGAGTGTAACTCCATAAAGGGTATCTGGAATGGTAAATAGTTTCCTAGGTTGTGTTTAGTATTTTGGAGTTAAAGGCAAAATACTAGTCTAGAAGGGCTACTAGCCTAGGGGGTAGGTTTCCAAAGGAGATATAGGCCATTGATGCCTAAGTCCAAAATTAATCTTAGGAATAGTTCCTAGATGGAATGACTAGACCAAATCCAAGGTCTCCAAGAGCAGGAGTCACCAGTGAGGCATGTTAGAGAAGTTGAAGCCATTTACTCATCTTGAGTAGGTGTTAGGCTTGAATAGTGGAGAGTAGTTAAAAACCTTAAGATGTGGAGTCCTTCCTTTTAGGGTCATTTTTTTAATTTGAAGGGTAAGACCCTAAACCTATTGGCCTTGTCCTTAGGTGTAAGAAGGCCTTTGCATCAAGTGGTATCAGAGCATAGGAGTGTACATTGGATCGGATAAGAAGAAAAGATGTCAAAGGGAGAGGGATCCGAAGATATCCCATCAAGGATGACCAATGTTGAGCTGGCTATCTTGGGAAGGAAGCAGATGGTAGAGAGAAGAGAAGTCGGGGCTGAGAATCAGCCCTTGAGAAATGAAATGGACCAGTTGAAGGGCAAAGTGGAGAGGAGAGAGAGAGACTCTAGAGGAGATGAAGAAGGGGATGAAGAGGAGATCCCTAAGTAGGAAGAACTAGAGGTTCTTGCAGACTAGAGACCCCTGATGAGTGTCCTCAAGTCCATGGAAAGAAGAAAAATGGATGTGAAGTTGGATCTGCCACTATTTGTAGGCAAGATGGAGCCTGATACAGTGATGGAGTGGATAGACTCATTAGATAATTTCTTTGAGAGTGAAGACATACTAGAGCACCAAAGGGTGAAGATGGCCTAATCCAAAATGAAAGGGGTTGCATTGACATGGTGGACTTTCATCCAAGATGAGAGGGTGAAAGAGGGAAAGAGAAAAGTGGCTACTTGGAAGAATATGATGGCTTTGGTGAAAGAAGCCTATGTTCCAGTGGACTATAATGTCCAATTGCATAAGAGAAGAAAAAAATTGAAGAAGAAGGAGATAGATGTGAGCTCCTATACAGAGGAGTTCATGAAGTTGTGTGTGAAGACCAAGGTAAAGGAGAGTAAAGATGAGAAGATGGCAAGATATCTCAATGGATTGAGATTTGCCATCCAAGAAGATTTGAACCTCCACACCCTGGAGATTGTCCAAGAATGCTTTTAGTTGGCACTCAAGGTGGAGGAGGAGCTAAAGAGGAGGCAGGAACAAAATAGCAAAGGAAAAGGGAGACAACAAAGAGGGGGAAGAAGTTCTTTTAGAGGCAAAGGAAGTGGTTTTGGATACCAAGGTGAGTCTCATCAAGAAGGCACCAAAGGAGAGAGAAGTTACAACTAATGAGGAGGCTACAATCAAAGAGGGAACTTTAGGGGTAGAAGACCATTCTCTAGAGGAAGATCCCAAGGTAGAGGACCTCCTAGATGCTACAACTATAACCAAGAAGGTCATATGGCCAATCGATGTTCGGAGAAGGCTACAAGCTCCATGGGAGAAAGGAGGAGCAATTTGGTGCAGGAATCTGATTGCCAAAGTGTCGCAAGTACAAACATGTATCAAAGTGTTAATGCTCCTGATAGCTATGGCTACCCTAAAAGAGGAGAGGCTTTGATGATGAGGAGTGCAGTAACCACCATGAAGGTACCTGGAAAGGAGCCCCCACAAAGAAAGTATTTTCAAAACTAGGAAGAAAAGTATGCAACGTCTTGATAGACTCTGGCTCTACTGAAAATTTTGTGTGACTTGAAATGGTGGAGAATCTAAAGTTGAGAAGGTTTCCACATCCTTACCCCTATAAGGTCTCATGGCTAAAACCAAGGTTAGCAAGCAGTGGTAGAAGATCAGGCATGGGTGGAGTTTTAGATTGGGTCATACAAGGATAGATTTCTATTTGATATAGCCAAGATGGATGCATGTCACCTCCTATTTGGGAGACCATGAAAATTTGATTTGAAGGCTTAACATGATGGAGTTAGAAACACCTATTCAATCACCAAGGACAGTAAGGTAATAGAGCTCTTACCCCTAATGGAGAATGAGATGGAACCTAAGGGGAAGGATGCCAAAGTATTGTTGATAGAAGGGAGGTAGTTCATGAAGGAGATGGCCGAGAAGGATATAGTTTTCTATGCCCTCATTCCCAAGTCCAAGGTGACAAAGAAGGAGCAATTGGCAAAGAGGAAAGAAGAAGGATAGAGGCACATAGACCCTTTGGTCAGACAGTTGCTTGACAATTACAAAGGCATCATCTCTTATGGAATGCCAAGATCCTTGCCACTAGTGAGATTCATAAGTTATTGCATAGATCTGATCCTTGGATCTACTCTACCAAATAAAGTAGCATACAAGCTTACCCCAGATCAGAACATAGAGATGGCAAGACAAATTGAGGAGTTGCTAGAATCAGAGCTAGTTGGTAAAAGTCTAAGCCCATGTGCAGTACCGGCTGTCCTTGCACCCAAGAAAGAAGGCACTTGGAGGCTATGCATAGACTCAAGGGCCATCAACAAGATAACTATAAGGTATAGGTTCCCAATCCCTGGGATAGAGGATTTACTTGATTTCTTGGGGAGTGAAAAATATTTCACCAAAATGGATCTAAAGAGTGGATACCATCAGATTCGGAGAAGACCCAGGGATGAATGGAAAACAACTTTTAAAACCAATAAGGGGTTGTATGAGAGGAAGGTCATGCCATTTGGGTTGTCCAACACCCCTAGTACCTTTATGAGGTTGATGAATGAGGTCTTAGTGGAGTTCATAGCAAAGTTTGTGATAGTATACCTTGATGATATCTTGATCTTTAGCTACTCAAGGGAAGAGCACCTCAAACATATAGATATGGTCCTCAAAAGTTTACATGAAGAGCAACTAATGATAAATTTGGATGTGTTTGTTCATGCAGGAGGAGATCACATACTTGGGATTTGTAATCTCATAAGGTGAGTTGAAAATGGACCAGAAGAAGGTAAGTGCCATACTGTCTTGACCTACACCTAAAACTATGAATTATGTCCAGAGTTTCCATAGCTTAGAAACTTTTAATAGGAAGTTTATAAGGGGATTTAGTCATGTTTGTGCACCAATGCTTGACTCCATAAAGGGAGGACAAAAGTGCAGGTTTAGTTGGACCAAGGAGGCAAATGACTCATTTGAAACCTTGAAGAAGAAAGTTACAGAACAACCAGTCCTTGCCTTACCAGACTTCAACAAGATATTTCAGGTGGAATGTGATGCAAGCCACATAGCTATTGGAGCAGTGCTCAGTCAGGAAGGAAGGCCAATTGCCCTTTTTAGTGAAAATCTAAATGATGCCAAGAGGAGATACTCATCCTATGATTTGGAGATGTATGCTTTGGTTCAGTGATTGAAGAAATGGAGGCACTATTTATTGCCTAAAGAGTTCATAGTTTTTACTAATAACTAGGCTTTGGGCTTCATAAATAGTCAAGAGAAGTTAAACCACTAACACATGAAGTGGGTAGAGACCCTACAAGCCTTCACCTTCAACCTCAAACACAAGAAGGGGGTCAAGAACAAAGTTGCAGATGCCTTGAGAAGGAGGGCCTCAACTATCAATCAAATCATGATGGAAAGTGTTGGCATTGATTCCTTGAAGAACATGTATGATGCTGATGAAGACTTTGGAGAGATCTACAAGGTATGTGAAACTTTTGGTGACCGGTATCATGTTGAATTTTCTGAATTTCTGATACAAGATAGATTTCTATTCAAAGGTGGAGAATTATGCATTCCTAAGTGTTCAATGAGACTGAATGTCATTAGGCAGAAACATTATGGAGAAATGGCAGGTCATTCTGGTCTTGACAAGACCCTTGACCTTGTGAAAAGACACTACTACTGGCCTAAGTTGTAGACAAATGTAAGGAAGTTTGTGGAGACATGTGTAATCTATCAAAAAGCTAAGGGGAAATCCACCAATGCAGGCTTGTACCAACCCTTACCCATTCCTTCTAGGCCATGGGAGAGCATAAGCATAGATTTTGTGTTGGGTCTTCCTAGGACAAGGAGGGGATTTTACAGTGTCTTTGTAGTGGTGGATAGATTTAGCAAAATGTCTCATTTCTTGCCATGTAAAACCTCTTGTGATGCCTCATATGTTGCAGACTTGTTCTTCAAAGAAATCGTCTGGATACATGGGTTGCCTCTAAACATAGTTTTAGATAGGGATGTGAAATTCATAGGTCACTTTTAGAGGACCCTTTGGAAGAAGTTGGGAACTAACCTAGCTTTCTCATCAGCCTACCATCCTCAAATGGATGGGCATACTGAAGTTGTCAATAGGTCCTTGGGGAACCTATTAAGATGTTTTACTAGACAACATGGAGAAAATTGGGACAACATACTATCACAGGAAGAGTTCTCATACAATTCCCCATTGTGTATGGCATCCACCCAAGGGGTGTATGGGAGTTGAGGGATTTGCCCAAGGAAGAGCCCATTAGTGCAGATGGTGAAGTTTTTGCATCAGCCATCAAGGAGGTCCATGACCAAGTGAAGTCTCATCTCCAACAATCTACAGTGAAGTAAAAGGCTTATGTTGATAAGAAAAAGAGTGATGTGCAGTTTAGTGTTGGGGACTTGGTATGGGTACATTTGAAGAAGGAGAAACTCCCAAAGGGTAAGAACACCAAACTCATGCAGAGGAAGATTGGACCATGTCATATTTTGAAGAAATGTGGATAGAATGCCTATGCAATCAAACTTCCTCTTGATCTTGGATTGTCACCCATTTTCAATGTGTGTGATCTTACACTTTTCAAAGGGGATGGCAATGAAGTGGAGGAACCAATGCAGGTTGCAGTGGACAATGATATTCCAAGGCATGAATCACAAAAGTTGAGAAAGATTCTAGACGCTAGAATCACAAAGAGGACAAGGAACAAGGATTGCATTGAGTATTTAGTGGCTTGGCAAGACAAACCAGACTTTGAGGGAGTTTGGATGACAGATAAACAAATTTCCAACCATGGTGCAGACCTCCAAACTCTAATCTCAAGTGGGCTTGAGATCTCTTCTCTTAGAGAGTATGGTGAAGGGGCACCTCTTCAACAAGAAAATCATGGATCTGAGGATGAAGACTAGAATCATAGTGTTTGTCTTAGTGTCTTATGTTTATGAAAGTTTCATTTATTCAATAAAAACCCCACCATGTAAACCAATGTCACTGATTAAGCAACTTGATAAGCCAATTGGGAAAATGTGGTCAATAGGGGTAGTAGGATGTTTTTTTTGTGTGTTTGATAGGTTTTTAGGATTTCCTATTGGTGTTTGGTTGATCCAAATTGTGTGGATCCCAAACTTGTAGTGTTTGACAACTTTTATGCAAAAATGCAACTTCTGAAAATACAACTTTTGAGAGCAAAAGTGCAACTTTTTAAAATGCAGTTGATGTAAGCCTTTCAATGGCTCTAGCTTCCTCCAAATTATGTTGGTAACAATTGGAGAAGGCTATAAGCCTTTTGGAAATGGTTCCCAAGGTTACAGTTGTTGTGGTTTTAAGTTTGGAAGCAATTAAACACTGAATAAACAGAGTTTTCCCAAAAATTTTGAGTTTCCAGAGATTGTACGTCCTTGTATGGATTGAGTTGGACAAAACCATTCATGGAGTAGTTGGAGGGATGAATCACCTTTTATTTGGTTGTGTTCTAAGGTTCTGAACATTTGTGAGTAGGGAGAAGCCTTCATTTTTCTGACTATAACCCAGAAAGTAAGGGTTTGGCTAGGGTTCTAGCCAAAATAGGCCATATCCTGCACTCTTTCCATCTAGAAGCTTCTTCCTTTGGTGGAGTGCAGGATTGGCCTATTTATTCTAGGGTTTTCAAGGTTTTTTTCAGGGGAGACTTGGTTGTGAGGAGAAAGAGATAAATCTAGGTAGGCATCTCCATGTGACTACCTTGAGCAATATTAGGACAGTCATCCTAAAACCTTATTGTGGTGGATTCCAGGAATGCAACCCTATAATTATAGGTTATTCACCATCCCCCACATGCTCATAAAGTTTTTTTTTCATTTGGGAATCCGGTAATGGGGGTTGCTTTGCAATTTAGGCCTAATCGCCCTAATTAGGTCTTTAGGCTTCTAAGGGATTCAGACCCTTAGGTTGTAGATCCTGCCAATGCCTTTTAGGGATGAGTGTAACTCCATAAAGGGTATCTGGAATGGTAAATAGTTTCCTAGGTTGTGTTTAGTATTTTGGAGTTAAAGGCAAAATACTAGTCTAGGAGGGCTACTAGCCTAGGGGGTAGGTTTCCTAAGGAGATATAGGCCACTGATGCCTAAGTCCAAAATTAATGTTAGGAATAGTTCCTAGATGGCATGAATAGACCAAATCCAAGGTCCCCAAGAGAAGGAATCTCCGGTGAGGCATGTTAGAGAAGTTGAAGCCATTTACTCATCTTGAGTAGGTGTTAGGCTTGAGTAGTGGGGAGTAGTTCAAAACCTTAAGATGTGGAGTCCTTCCTTGTAGGGTCATTTTTGTCATTTGAAGGGTAAGACCCTAAACCTATTGGACTTGTCCTTATGTGTAAGAAGGCCTTTGCATAACATGGTCCTTAATTCCATTTTACAAAGCAAGGGAGCAAAAAAGCTTCAGGCTATCTAGATGTGTCTAATACTCATTTGTCAAATAAGGAATATTCCAAAGGAATCTTTGGGAAACAAAATACAATTTTACCACCAAATATGAGAATATTTAAATTTTTGATTATTAGGTCCAGGAGGCAACTGAGAGAGTGGGGGGGGGGGGGGTGAATCAGTTGTCTATTAATTTCAATCCAAATATAACTTAACCAAACATAGTGCATAATACTGGTAAACCAAACTTTAATGCCGGTAGATAGTTTAACAATTAATTGCAATATTGGTAAAGTTTAATGCATGAAGCAGGAAGACAAATAACATACACAACACATAACACAATTATTTGTATGTGGAAACCTTGTAAGGGGAAAACCCATAGTGGGAAACCTTACCCACAATCAGATGATACTACTACAAATAGTATGTGTGTACAAATAGGGTCTGCACATGCAGAAAGGCCAACTGCCTAGAGCTCACTGCTCAATCACAAAATGGGAATCACACTAACTATAATTGGATGGTTAAATCCAATGATAATGTACTGCTCAAAATAGCATCTTCATATGTTGGATTCAGTACCAGTTAAGCTCAGATTGTCTTCCTCAAACCTTTCTTGAATCTTCAAATGATATCTACGTGTATAGCTCTTCTTATATTTGCATATACCTTATTATAATCCTTTTCAAACTCTCTTGCCTAATCTCATAAATGAGATCTTACATATATACCAAAGCCTAAGACCAATTGTGTAGGTGAGCTCACTAAGATATTACAATTAAATCAATTACAAATGAATCAATATGTGATGCATGATGGTGGCTCAATGCATTTACAACAATAAAAAATCATCTACATAATGTGTCGTGCTGATCGGGAATAGATAACACTTGCCGGTTCATAACCTAGACCTATTTGGCGATAACAACAAATATGCAAACTTGATTGTACCAATAATCAAATCAATAAAACCAAGTGTCCAAACAATGTCTTTGACATAACCAAGTAATCTCCAGATGATAATAGATCATCCTTAGTGTCGGTGAACAATATAACTTGTCAGTGAACTAGATACCGGTGACTGTGCATAAGTCACTAAACATGCTGGTGAATATAACCAAAGATCTCCAAGTGTTCTCAAGAGTTGACAAGTGTTGACATCAATGAAAAAACCAATGCAATACATCCATAATACCAACAATATCCCCCTTTGGCATTGATGGCAAGACAAGATGGAAAAGCCATCTAAGTGCCAAAGCAGAAATGCCAAAAACCAAAAACCAACAATCTCCCAAAGAGATCATTAAAATGCAAATACATGGAGTAACAATCTCTCCCCCAATGAATAATCTCTCTCAAAAGATAATGTGTTTTTCCATAGATATCTCTCCCCCTTTGATATCAAATGCTAAAGTAATACAAAACCAAATACAATCAGTTCATAGAACTTATTATAAATACCAATTGTTATAACCACATTTATTGAACCTACTCCCCCTGAGAAGTAGCTCTCCTTCATCAAAGCCGGAAAAAAGTTTCTTTGTTAATTCTATCGATCTGATGCATGCTCCAACTGTCTAAGTTTCTACCGCTGAGGGTATAACTCCAAGTTGCTCTCTTGGATATTCAAAAGTTTCCTTAGGCAAAGGTTTAGTAAAGATATTTGTAATCTATTCTTTAGTATTCACATAAACCAATTTCACTTCTTTTTCTTCAACATTCTCTTTTAGAAAATTGAATTTGATAGAAACATGTTTAGTTTTAGAATGAAATATTGGATTCTTTGATATATCAATTGCTGCCATATTATCAAAGTAAATGATTATAGGTTCTTTGCATTTTACCTTTATGTCCTTCAGCATTTGCTTAATTAATAATACCTGTGTACGATTAGTTGTTGCTGCAACATATTCTGATTCTGCTATTGATAGTGATGTACAACTTTGTTTCTTGCTCAACCATGAAATTAGTCTGCTGCCAAGAAAAAATGCTCTGCCGGTGGTGCTTTTTCTGTCATCTACATCTCCTGCTCAATTTGCATCTGTGTATGCACATAAATCAAAATTTTCATTTTTAGGGTACCATAAGCCAAGATTTGTTGTGCCTTGTAGGTACCGGAAAATCCTTTTTACTGTTGATTCACGATTTTCCTTAGGATTACTCTGAAATTTTGAAACAATACATATTGCAATCATAATATCAGGTCTTGTTTGTGTCAAATAAAGTAAACCTCCTATCATAGACTTGTATCTTGTCGGATTAACAGGTGTTGATTCATGCTTCAATGATAGCTTATCAGTTGTAGTCATAGGTGTGCTTGCCGGTTTAGAATTTTCCATGCCAAATTTCTTAAGTAATTCCTTCAAGTACTTTGATTGATTTATGAATATACCTTTATCAGTCTGTGAAATCTACAATCCTAACAAGAATTTATCTCTCCAATCATAGACATTTCAAATTCTTTCTGCATCTTATTAGAAAAGTCTTTACACAATCCATCTTCTCTTCCAAAAATTATATCATCAACAAAAACTTCTGTAACCAAGATGTCATCATTAGTCACTTTGTAATATAAGTTGCTATTAGCATTACCTTTAGTGTAACCAAGCTTCAAAAGATAGTTGTCCAATCTAGCATACCAAGCTCTAGGAGCTTGCTTCAATCCATATAAATCTTTCCTTAACCTGCAAACTATATCTTTGTCATCTGTCAAATAAAATCCATCAGGGTGTTCAATGTAAACTTCTTCTTCTAGATCACCATTCATAAATGTACATTTAACATCCATTTGATATACTTTATAGTTCTTGTGTGCTGCAAAAGCTAAGAATAATCCGACTGCCTCAATTCTAGCTACTGATGCAAAGGTTTCATTATAATCAATTCCTTCTTTCTATGAATATCCCTTACACACTAATCTTGCTTTGTTTTTTATTACCTTACCATCTTCATTAAGTTTATTTCTGAATACCCATTTAGTTCCAATTACATCTTTTTTTAAGGTCGGGGATCCAATGTCCATGTGTTATTCTTTTCAATTTGTTCTACTTCATCTTCCATAGCCTTAATCCAATGTTTATCCTCACATGCCTCATTAATAGTTGTTAGTTCAAATTGAGAAATTAGACATACCTCTTCATTTGCCAGTCTTTCTCTAGTCATAACTCCTTGATACTTATTCCCAATTATTTGACTTTCAGAGTGATTCAATCTTACATACCTGGGTGTGTTCACTTGCTGTTGTTCTTCAATCACTATGTAATTCTCAGATGATGCCATTGTGATTAGATCAACATTTTGTACCGGTGTACTCATAGTAGGTTCATTTGTGATAATCTCAACTGTTGGTTCAGAGTCTATAGACCTTCTAAACTATTCATCAATCTTCACATTTGCACTTTCAATGATTTTTTTGCAATATCTTATTAAAACATCTATATGCCTTGCTCTTAGATGAATAACCAAGAAATATTCCTTCATCACTTCTAGGATCAAATTTGCCAATATAATCATCTCTTCTAATATAACATTTGCTCCAAATATTCTGAAATATTTAAGAGTAGGAGTATTACCAAACCATAGTTCATGAGGGGTCTTACCAGTTTCACCTTTGATGTGAACTCTGTTGAATGTATAAACAACTGTATTGACTTCTTCCCTCCAATACACATGAGATAGGTTTTCTTCTGATATCATGCTTCTAACTGCATCAAAAATAGTTTTGTTCTTCCTTTCCACAACTCCATTTTGCTGGGGTGTCTGAGGTGCTGATAACTGTCTTCTGATTCTATTCACTTCACGGAATGTATTAAATTCCGTAGATGTGAATTCACCTCCTTGATCTGATCTCAAGCATTTGATTTTCTTATTGGTTTCATTCTCTACCATGACTTTGAATAGTTTTAATTTCCCAAAAGCTTCTTATTTCTCCCCAAGAAAAGTAACCCAACACATTCTAGAATAATCATTAATGATTAGCGTAAAATATCTATCTCCTTGTAAACTTCTAGTTCTTACTGGACCACATAAATCATAATGAATTAAGTCAAGAACATTATTGGATTTTTTTGGAATACGCTTAAAAGTTGTTCTAACTTGCTTTCCAAATTGACATTCCTTACATACCGGATTGTGAGGTTTAACAATCTTAGGTAAATCTCTTACTACCTTAGTTGTACTGATTTTCACAATGCAATCAAAATTTACATGACATGGTCTTTTATACCATAGCCAACTTTCATCAATATGTGCAATCAAGCATGTTTTCTCATTGTTATTCAAATGAAAGATATCACCTCTAGTCTGATTACTGGTTGCAATTTCCAAACTAGTTCTATTCATGATTTTGCATTTACTATTCTTGAATTGTAATTGAAATCCTTTTTCAACTAATTTACCAACACTCAAAATATTATGCTTCAAAACCTTCAAAATGGTAAACATTATCAGTATTGTGCTTACCATCAAAAGATATAGTGTCTTTTCCTCTGATCAAACAAGCTTTGTCATCTCCAAATCTTACTAGACCTCCATTGTATTCCTAAAAGGTTAAGAATTTACTCTTATCACCAGTCATATGATGTGAACATCTGGAATCAATAATCCATTCATCCTTTTCTTCAATTTTAGCTGCCAGGGCCTGCTCTACCGGTTGAACAGTAGGTGTCGGTTGATCTTTTGTTATAGCAACAAAAGCCCATCCATTGTCTATTGGTTCCTCATCAGAATCATCAGTAACGCCTTCATTAGCATAGTAACATGATTTGTCTCTATTCTTCTTAAATCTATACCTTTGATATTTAGGGTTAGGCTTGTATGTTCTTTTAGCTTCTTCTTTCAATCTTACATGTGTATCATGACACCTAGATGCCATATGACCAATTTTATTGCAATTAAAACATTTAAATGGTGCTTTACCTTCATACTTACTTTCAAGTGGATCTTTAGGCATTTTCCTTACAAATAGTGCTTCAAGCTCTTCAAGTTCTTCATTCTCTCTTCTGATTTCTTCAAGTTCTCTAGCATAGAGTGCTTTCCAAACAGATTTTTCAGATGATGATGATGATGTTGTAGATGATGAAGCTTTGAAAGCCAAATATGTCTTAATTGTAGCAATAGGACCAAATTTCTCAAGTTCAAAAGCCAAAAATTTTCCAACCAAAGTATCTCTAGATATTGATGCATTAAGCATTTTTCTCAATTCATTAATAGCAGTTACTTTCATTTTATATGCCAGTGGCAAAGCTCTTAAAACTTTAGAAACAATTTCATCTTCACTTAAGGATCCTCCACAACATTGTATACCCAAAACAATTTCATTAACTCTTTCCATAAAAGCATAAATCCTTTCATCTTCTTCCATTTTCAGATTTTCATACCTGACTTGGAAGCATTCCAGTTTTGTAATTTTGACTGTGGTATCACCTTCATTCAATGTCTCCAATTTATCCCAAATAGCTTTAGCAGTAGATCGATCTGATAATCCCATGATTTTTTAATCTAATAATGTGCTCAAAAGTGCTTCTCTTGCTTTGCAATCACTCTCTTCATCTTTAGCCAAGGTTGGTGGATTAGGTTGACCTTGAATAGGAACAACATAGCCATTCTTTGTAACATCCCATATGTCCCTTCTAATGCAATTCAGATGAGTGTCCATTCTGATCTTCCATATACCATAGTTGGCTCCATCAAGCTTCGGACTATCCTTCCTGAAATAGTTAGTAGACATAGGATCTCCTCATGTTGTTAAACTTCTGCAAAAAGAGGACTAAGCTTTGATACCAATTGTTAGGTCCTGGAGGCAACTGAGAGGGGGGGGTGAATCAGTTGTCTATTAATTTCAATCCAAATATAACTTAACCAAACTTAGTGCATAATACCGGTAAACCAAACTTTAATGTCGGTAGACATTTTAACAATTAATTACAATACCGATAAAGTTTAATGCATGAAACAAGAAGACAAATAACATACACAACACGTAACACAGTTATTTGTACGTGGAAACCCTGTAAGGGGAAAAACCATGGTGGGAAACCTTACCCACAATCAGATGATACTACTGCAAATAGTATGTGTGTACAAATGGGGTATGCACATGCAAAAAGGCCAACTGCCTAGAGCTCACTGCTCAATCACAAAATTGGAGTCACACTGACTACAATTGGATGGTTAAATCCAATGATAATGTACTGCTCAAAATAGCATTTTCATATGTTGGATTTAGTACCAGTTAAGCTCAGATTATCTTCCTCAAACCTTCCTTGAATCTTCAAATGATGTCTGTGTGTATAGCTCTGCTTATATTTGTATATACCTTATTACAATCATTTTCACACTCTCCTGCCTAATCTCACAAATGAGATCTTCCATATATACCAAAACCTAAGACCAGTTGTGTAGGTCGGCTCACTAAGATATTAATATTAAATCAATTACAAATGAATCAATATGTGATGCATGATGTCAGCTCAATGCATTTACAACAATAACAAATCATCTCCATAATGTGTCATGTTGATCTGGAATAGATAACACTTGTCGGTCCATAACCTAGACCTATTTGCCGATAACAACAAATATGCAAACTTGATTGTACCAATAATCAAATCACCAAAACCAAGTGTCCAAACAATGTCTTTGACATAACCAAGTAATATCCAGATGATAACAGATCATCCTTGGTGCCAGTGAACAATATAACCTGTCGGTGAACCAGATGTCAGTGAACATAACCAAAGATCTCCAAGTGTTCTCAAGAGTTGAGAAGTGTTGAGAAGTGTTGACATCAATGACAAAACCAATGCAACACATCCATAATACCAACACTGATGTCATTGGAGAAAGGCTCAAAGTTCAAGGACGATGTTCCATTTTCGAAAGCAACTTTTATTGATGTAGAGCTAATGTAACCACATGAAGAAAGCACATGATTATAAAATTATGAATTGACATGTCATCTCCAATGTAAATTAAATATATATTCACTTCATTTCATTTCAAAATTTGATAAAGTCGTGGGTTCATTCTTTGGAAAAAATAGTCCACAAGATGATGAATTAAAATGCAAATTCACTTCATTTGATTTCAAAATTTGATAAAGTTGTGGGTTCATTCTTTGGAAAAAAATAGTCCACAAGATGACAAATTAAAATACAAATTAAATTTGCATTTTCTTTTCTTTATTTAATTTTCTTGAGGCTATATTTAGTTAATATTTTCCATGTTCTCAAAATTCCAAAATTAATTGTTACCATTTTAAATTCTAGAAATTTGACAACCAATGTAGGGGTAAGCTTAGATTGTAAATCAACTAATATTCATCTTTATTTATGACAAGGATGATGGGAGTGGTAATTTGTCAAAATTCATCATTCCACTATGCTTGACTATTTATTGTCCCATTTTCCTTCCCAAATTGTGGCCTAGGGGAGCCTTATAATTTTTCATAACAATTTAACTTTTTTGGCAATAAAATGTCAAATTTCTTGTGCTTCCTTAACATACTTTGAGAAAATTTTAAAGTACAACAAATATATATCAAATGCTTTAATAAATTTGCATCAAGCCATGTCTACTTCAAAAGAATATTGAAAAACATTTATTTTGGTAATCATGTTTTTCTCCTAGTGTTCAACAAATATATCCCTTGATGCATTATACTTGTCCCAAGTCCTTACAACATGCATCATAATGTCATCCAATTGCTTACCTAATGGGCCTACAAAAGAGCTATGTTTTACCAATTTCAATTCCTCTACAACAATCTCTTCTCTATCTCTTCTTTCTTCTATCTCCTATGTGATTTTCCTCTCCTCTTTTGAAGGCAATAGGAGTGAAATTCGGAAAAGATCACCTATTGCAACATTTAACCATTTATTTAGTGACAAAATTTCTCTATCTAATAATTCAAGATAAGCTTTCATTCTCCTTATTGTTGCCTCTATGAACATAGAAAATTGCACTATTTAGCTTGAAAACTGAGTAGAACTTGTTTCTATCAATGCTTGAACAATAAGCCTCCTACTTAATTTACTAGGGTCCTCTGTAACTTTTGGTTTGTTATGGGCTAGGGAAATCACCCATATAGCCAAAGTATTTGTATCTGGATCAAATCTAGATCCAAAGTATAGATCATTTTATTTTTCTCCATTTTTTTGCAAATGAACACCCTCATATTTTCCTATGGTATCAAATTCAATAATGGATGATATATCCCATCCTAGCAAAAGTAAAAAACCACTATTTTTGACATTTTCCTTGCCATTTTTTAGTGTGATTCCATTCATTTCTTTCTTGAATTCCTCCCAAATTTTAGCTCTTGCTTGGTCCTTGTTCTCAAGAGTGAATTCTATAAATTGCTTATTAATTTGTTTCCTTTGATTTTGATAACAAAATCTCTAAACTCCCTCGTATTTATAAATTTGTCATATATCATGAACTTGTCATTGGCCAATAGTCTTACATCATCCAAGAGTTGGTCAGAAGTCTCAAAGCTCATAATCATTCTATCTTTAAGGGGATCTTCTACCAAAACTCTAGCAACAAGGCTTGCAATCTCGGTTATGTCAGGAATGTCCATCAAGTCCTCTTCATCCACCTAAAATCTAGGAGTTGGGAAAGGATGTTACATATGATATAGAGGCGTTGCACACCTTAGACTCTTTGACCTAATAATTTTCCTAGCTATAGAATAGGTTGAAGCTAATGGATCTTGACAACTCCTAGGAATCCATGACACATTGGAATGAAATTTTGCTTCATTTTGTAGCATCACCTTGACCCTAAAAGCTAGATCTTCAATCTCCATATATGCTCTTTTCTATAAGGGGTCAACCCTCTTTCTTTTTTCTTTAACTATTTGAATTTTTCCCCATATGTACATGCTTTTTGATCTTGAGATTGAAGGCATAATTACTTACTACATCTTTAATTTTATAAAAATCATGCCTATAAGAACTTGATTGGCTGGCTATTCTGGCATTTTCAACTAAATGCTCAAGATCACACCACCTCTTATCTATTGGCAACATGTAATGACCCATCATTGAATTTGTAAGCTCTAATCCTTCTTTTGAAGTAACTTGAAAATTAAAAAATGAAATGGTGAAAGGAAGAAGGAAGCCTTCTTTATTTTTTTGAAATGAATCAATTATTTTCCCACATAATTTTTGGAAATGCAACCCTATTTAGAATTAACCTTTGAAACACATGGGGAGAACCTTCAAATCCATAAACTCTATTGTACAAATTAATACTAGTCACCCCAATTATGATTTTATTTTTACGCTTATTATAGATCCTTAAGTCTCAAGAATTTTCTTACCTTTTGACAAACTCCAATCAACTAGGTGGCCCAAAGCCATGAATACCTCCTTAGCAATTATTTTTCTAGAATCAGACAATTAGTCTCTAATCAGTTACGATTCCATTTGAATGTCCAATCCTAGACATGTAACAACATTCATGTAAATCATGTGTTCTTAACCTTTTAGAGGGCTTCGATACATTATATTTTGCAAGTAGCTAAATATGGAAAAATAAAGATTACCACCTGAAGGTGAAAATTGAACTATCTTTTGCCACATCCAAAAGGGATTTGTTGATACATTTATCTAGGAAAGTTTCATAGTCAAATAGCCTAATTGAACCTTGATTCTATATATCTACTATTAATGACATCAATTCCCATGGCATTTGCACCTTTACATCCTTTGCTAACACTTGACACATGGAAAAGTAAGTCTTCTGAGAGTATTCTTCAAAAATATCATAGTTGAATGGTTCCACATGTACATTGCAAATTTTGTCAATTTATAATTAGTTTTGGGCCTATGTTAAAAGGAAGCCACTTTATAATTGTCTTTCAATCCATGATATTCTCTAAGAAACTGCCCTAAGTCAACTAGCATTTGAGCATTCACATTTAAGTTAAAGCCCTGGCATATATATTATTTGGTCAATTTGATCATCACTCTTCTATCATAAGTATAAATTATTTTGTATCAAGGTCATAATCTCTTTCCAATACCTTGATTAGGTCAATATTTGTCAACACATCAAGGACCACTAGTTATCCAAACCCTAGCCTCCAAGGGTTGTAAACATAGATTTTTCTCATGCATTTCCTAAAGTGATATTTGTATAATTCATATCCATGTATTGGTAGTATTTCATCTTTGCACCTGTGTTGGATGCCTATATTCCAATCAGACTATATTCTTGGCCCTTGAGAATGGTGGGGTCTCTTGAATGAACTAAGAAATTGAGTATTGGCATCATCTGTCAATCCACTTTTCTCTCCCTTCTTCTTCTCTCTAACATGTAGACAAATTTGCACTAAGGTTTACTAAATTTTCCTTCTTTTAGTTTTTGTATCAAATTACCCTAGAGTTCATTCCCAATTAATAACTTGTTACCAGTAATTGTAATTACACTAAGGTGCCAATTTGTAACTAATGATAAGTTATTTTGCTTTGAACTCTGAATTACCAAAAGACCCTAACAATTTATTGGCACTTACTAGTTTTGATGATAGGTAAAGACCTTAAATAGGTCCTTGAAAAATTTGAAAGCGAACAGTACGAAAATCTTCAGTTCGGCACCTTTACTAGGATGTGAGCTTTATTTGTACCTTTGAATTATGGAAGACAATTCATGGAAATTTGATTAAAGTTCACTTTGGCGGCCATTAATGCAGTATGTTTTGAACTATCTTTTATGCTAGTAAACCTTTGGTTAGTTTTCAAAACATCAAAAATTGATTAGATCTAATCTACAGTTACCGTAGAGATTTAAACTCCCTTTTGCTGAAAATAAACACTTTTTTGAATCAACATTCTTCCACGGTTATCGTTGAACAATTCCTGTAACTGTTTGGGCTTTAGGTGAAGGCTTCCAACACAATTATTTGATCTGGCCTGGATTGTTTCATAGCTTTACTATGACATTTTGGATGTCCCAACCTAAATTCATCTTCTACCGAAATGGGCTAGCTAGAATGTCTAACATAATTCCATTTAACCTGTTCTACCCTTAAGATAATTTCAGTGAAAAAATATGTTCCCGCAAAATCCTTTTGTTGCCAACAACACTTGACATGTCACCTTTCGCGGCCTTGCGGGATCCATAAGAAGCACTTTAACCATGAAAGACTTTTCACCACCCCTCAAGAAAAATTTAAACATTCTAGCAAAGGAAGAAGCCTTGGCAAAAAATAATATCCGCATCATGATCAACATTAGGGAACAACGCCTATAAAGTTCTAGTGAAGGAATGAATTCCCACGAAAGAATTGTTAGCAAATATAACATTGTACACACCATATAACTTTTAGTAATGTTTTAGAATAAGTATTAACTTAAATAAATGTTTGTTTTTTTAGTAAAAGTGGAAAATCCACTAAACTTATATATTATTCATTAAAAAGTTGTTGCATCAGGTTCAAAAAAAGGCATAGCGGTAGGAAAGAACTCGCAAGAAAACCTCTGGTTGTAGCCTTCAAAAAATAAAAAACTAGGTAGTACTCTTACATCATTTGTTGTTGTCCAGTCAGATCACCCAACCCCCTACCTCTAATATTTTTACGAGGGTCCCATTGGACAATTACAAAAAACCAGACTGCCAACAAATGAAGGGTTGAACAAAAATGCAATGAAGGACTACCAAGGAGATACTAGTGATGAATAAGTTCCTGTAAAAACCATAGTTAAACATGCGAGCATAATGGTAGCCAAAGAACCTCCAAATCTGCATCAACAAAAACCATTCCACCAACTCCAAAAAATGGTCAGATATCCAAAAACCAAGAGCTAGTGCTCTCCTCTGGAGGCTGAGACCGTAGGAGGAATAACCCTTAGAGGAAAAGCTAAACAAGAAGGAGTAGAGAACAAAAAGCCAAGAGTGATCAACGAGTACAATGCCTCAAAGACAACCCAAGCTTTATCCACATACTGATCAGGAGCCAGATATAGCAGAAAGTCCATGGAGGCCCAAGTGTCATCCATGGAATCACATATCAATCCCATTCCTAATTCATGCAATAATTGACCAGACCAACCATTAACCATGAGCTCATGACGAGGAAGAAAACCACTGTAATAAAAAGACCCTACATCAAAATGATAATCAGCCAATGCAGAAGAAACCAAGGCCCAATTACATACTGTCGGAAAAATGAATGTGGAAACCAAGAGGTAGACCAAATCATCATCAAGTAAAAATCATAGCAAATTGTAACAAAGCGAGACATAAGCTCAGCATAAGAAAAATGAGGGCAAACTTCCAGCCATCGACACCCCATAAGCCTACGGAATTCAAAATCCACCACAGGAGAGAACAAATTAAAGACCTTACCAAGCTTGACAAAATTGTCCTCATTCTCTTATTTTTCTATTCAAGCTTCTAAAAACACTCTGTATGTCCCAATGGACAGAGAAGATGACATTTGCAGGAGGAAGAGCTCCAAAAAACCATAGAAACATAAACGTAAAATGTTTCTTAACAAGATAATATAAATGAGAAAACTGCCCTTAACTTCCCATAATGGCAATGCAAAATATCCATTGTAACCTTTCTTGATTTAAACATTTCACATGGATTAACAACCCTTAAACTAACAACCATAAATGAATATCTAGAAGGAGAGGATGCCACCCTCAAACAATCATTATCGCATAGAACCAATTCTGCCAAGGCCGCAAACTCACACAAGGTAGCCAACGATGTAGCACAAATAATTTAACAAATAATAAAAGCCTAGGAATGTACTGCACATTAAAAAATTACAAGCATGCCGCAACCTATGAAGGACCGAAAACAAAAAATGCTCAAAAACACACATGTCACCACCCTATGAAAATATCATGAGCAGCCACATCCTCGCCCTATAAATGACTCTATCAATGACTGATACTTAAAGTAGAAAGTGTGATTTTGACATCAGATACAGGGCCTATACAAGACATCCCATTGCCTTCCACATAGCCTTGAGGAATATGCCTTACCTCGACAGTAGTTAAATTTGACTTTAGACTGAATTGCATATTCGACAAAAACTACAATTTACCTACTAACCATGCCTCATGGGATATACACACCATCATCTAGCCCAGAAGCAAATTTCAAGAACACACCATATGTAAACAAAAACATAATATATCCTATCATCCTCCTATCTACACATGTGATGCAAGTAAAATCTGATCAGAGTAAAGGATAACATGAATACCTCAAGAGATAATAAAAAAGGATAGATTGAAATGAATTACCTTAAACCCATACGTTAGATCAAATACCCAAGAACCCGTACCTCAACAAAATTTAAATTGATCTTTAGAATGATTTGCAAACTGCAGTTTACCTACTAACCACACCTCATGAGATATACACATCATCATCTAGCCTAGATGCAGAATTGTAAGAATACACCATATGTAAATAGAAACATAATAGAGCCTATCATTCTTCTATCTACACATGTGGTACAAATAAAATCTGATCAGAGTAAAGGATAATATGAATACCTCAAGAGATAATGGAAACAAGTAACCCAAAACAATTACCTTAAACCCTTAGATCAAATACCTGAGAAGAATGTCTTGAGGAATATCACTTGCCTCCACAAACTTAAGATGAGCATCGGTGTCAATTACCATGTTAGCCAAAAAATATGCAAGCCTATTCAGTTCTCTAAAACAATGAGATAACGAGAATGTATTGAAGAATGACAACTTCTCCAAAATATGATCTAATATGTACTTCAAATGCCAATAATTGCTCTTACTTCTCAAAACACTCTGAATCCTGACTATCGAATCCCCCTGAATTAATAGGTTTTTAATCCCTAAAGAGATAGCCAAATCAATCCCAAGGGACAAAGCTTGGCATTCAGCAAAATTGTTTGACTGGGAACCAAGAGCATGCCACTAAGCAGCTATTAAGACAACATTGTGGTAAAAAATAGCCATACCAGCCCTAGCCAACCCCAGATTACCCCTTGAAGCTCCATCAAAATGAAGCTTGAAATGGCCCAGAGGAGGAGGATCCCATCTAGCAGCAAGCCTCTTAGTAATAGTAACAAGACCTTTTGCAACAGGCCCATGAGAAGGGATGGCAGAGAGAGATTTCTAGGTCCTTGTAATCCTGCCATCCTAATGAGAGAAGGATGTCAAATTCTCCAAATTCTTATGAATGTATGACAAAGCCACCTCTGAGATAGAAGCCTCTATCTTGACTAAAATGTCAGAGAGCAAAGCTGATAACTTTCTAAAAATCCTATTATTTCTTTCTAACCATATGTTCCAAATGATAATTGAAGGAGAGATGAGCCAAAGACAAGCATAAAAGGATGAGGAAAACAAGATAGGCCAGGATCTAAAGTGGGAGAGAAGATCATAGCCAATAACAAAGGACAAACCTAGTTTCTCAAACAGCCATTGCCAACATCCAAAGGCAAAATCACAATGAAGAAACAAGTGAGAGGATGATTACAAATTCTTATTACACAAAACACAAGGGAAGATAGCCGTCAAACCCATCCTATCCAATCTCATCCCTATAAGAACCCTATCTTGTACAGTAAGCCAAGCAAATGCACCTGCCTTCGGAAGGCAAGCTGAATGCCATAACAATTTAAAGGGCTAGGAAGAAAAGTCCTTAGCCGGCATAAGGGAATTATATCCATCTTTCACAGAGTATTTGCCAAATGCACTCTTAGTCCAAATAAGCTCATCTTCCCTCTCAGACAAGATGATAACTCTATCTTTGAGGATATTGAAAAATTCTACTTTCAAACTAAGATCAACATTCAGATAGTCAATTGATTTCCATTTAGCCATCTTCACATGAACTTTATGTACAATATCAAAATAATCAGACAAAAAACTCCCCCATCTGACTGAAAGGATTGATTTTAATGGGGTCCAATCCCTAATGGAATCCAAAGGACAATAACCATTACAAGCACCATCCCAAAATCTAGCTTTACTACCATTATGCACAACCCAAGAAAGATGGGGCAACAAGACACTTCTACATTTCACCAAAAAATTCCAAATAGCTGACCCCTAGGGCAAACTAGAGGCACGAAAAATAGACTCTCTTACCTCATTATTAAAATACTTGGCAAACATGATCTTAGCCCAAAGGGAATCTGGTTTATCATACAGTTTCCAAACTAGCTTAGCCCCCAGAGCCAGATTCTGATTCTCCAAACTTCTAATTCCTGATCCCCTAAGTTCTTTAGGAAGATAGACCTTATCCTAGGATAGCAAGGGGATCCTACATTTCCCATCCTTCCTATTGTTCCAAAGAAAGGATCTCAGAGTATCCTTTAAACTGACAAGAATAGACTTTGTAGCTTTGAGAATTGACATTAAGTAAATTGGCACCACATTCAACACAAACTTAATCAGAACAATTTTCCCTGCCATGGTAAGCCATTTATGGTTCCAGAACAATATTTCCTTTGAAACCCCTATAATTACTTTATCCCAAAAGCCCACCTTATCCTTTTTAACAAAAAAGGGGATCCCTAGGTAGCTACAAGGAAAATCCCCAAGTTGGAAACCCAAAAACTTCTGAAGCCTTCCCTGAATAAAGGAGTGAGTGTTTAAGAAGAATATCTTAGACTTGTCCTTATTGACCTTCTAACCAGAAAATGAAATGTAATTCTTAATCACTTGATCAATAATTCTAGCCTCCTTCAAAGATGCACTGCCAAACAAAAGGGTGTCATCGGCAAAAAGGCAATGGGAAATCCTCTGATCAAAGTTTTGAATTTTGATCCCCCTCCATAGACCACTCAATGGAACTTCTCTAATCGCCCAACTCAAATTTTCAGCTAGTAATATAAACAAGAAAGGGGACAAGGGATCCCCTTGCCTCAAACCCCTAGAAGAATGGAAGAAACCACAAGGAGACCCATTAACAAGAACCGAGAATCTAGCCGAGGAGATGCATGACATGATCCATTTTATCCAAGCCGACGAGAAACCCAACCTTGACAAAACAATTTCTAACGCATTCCATTCAACCCTATCATAGGCCTTCATCATATCTAGCTTTAGGATCATGGCAGGACATTTCTGAACTGATATCGAATGAAGAACCTCATGAGCAACTATTGCCCCCTCTGTTGTTTCCCTTTTTGGAAAAAAACCTCCTTGCTCTAAGGAAATAATTTTCGGTAAAAGTTTAGCCAATCACATAGAAATCACTTTTGCGAAGATCTTGTAAATGGTATTACATAAAGCTATAGGACAAAAATTTGCAAAATTTTTAGGGTCCTCCTTCTTAGGTATAATGACTATCAAGGTAGTATTCATTTCCTTAAGGATCGACCTATTACATCTAGCTTCCTCAAGAGCCAAAAACACATTCAGTCCCACAAAATCCCAACATTTCTGAAAGAATAAAGGAGTGTATCCATCAGGTCTGGGTGCCTTGTCTGGATTCATAGTAAAAACAACCCCCCTAACCTCTTCCAATGAAAAAGGAGACATTAACATTCTATTATCATCAGGAGAAATTAGTGAGGGAATGTGAGATGAGATATTGTTAGAGACATCATTACTCTCAGATGAAACTAGATTCTCAAAAAACTTTATTGCTTCACTAGAAATGTCCTCTGACTCAGAAAGTATATTCCCATGACAGTCCTGAATACAAGTAATCCTACTCCTAGCCCTTTTCAGTTTAGTGGTAGAGTGTAAAAATTTTGTATTTTTATCCCCATCAGCTAATCATAGCTCCCTAGATTTTTGTCTCCAATATACCTCCTCTCTCACCAAAATTTCTTCTAACTCACTCCTAAGAGACTTAATTTGATCAAACACCCTAGAACCCATACCATGCAGAATCTCATGCCTATTCAATACATCAATCATATCCAAGATCCTTTTCTTTTCTTCAAAGATATTCTTAAAATGCAGAGAATTCCACTCCCTAATATTTTTCTTTAAAAATATTATTTTCTTAACAATTTGGAACATTCTAGACCCTCTAACAAATGGAGCCTCACCCCACCATTGTCGTGGGAGGGTTAGGAAAGAAGGATCCCTAAACCACATGGGTTCAAACTTAAAAGGCAATTTATGAGAAGATCTATCTTTTAAAACAGAGAGGGAAACGGGAAAGTGATCTGACCCTGTCAAAGGAAGGACAAAAGAAAAAAACTCAATATCTGAATCAAACCAATTGGAGGAAAGTAAAAATCTATCCAATCTCTCTGCAATTTAAGAGAAATTCTTCCTCATGTTTGTCCATGTGAAAAGACCATTATTCAGCTTACAATAAAAAAGAGACATATCATAAATGAATGCATTAAAATCATCCATAGATTTCTTATTAGGACAAATACCCCCTGTCTTTTAATCCAAATCCAAAATTGCATTGAAGTCCCCCCAAAAAATAATAAAGGAATTATCCCTAAGGGGGGATGAGACCCTTATGAGTTCTCGCCAAAGGCTGTATTTAGCCAAGACACCCGAGGGGGCATAAATATTAAACAGCCATACTTTAAACATAGAATTGTTGTAAGACACTAATGATTCTAAAAAAATGGTGCCCCAAATTTCCTTGTGTAGGTGTTTTTGAATGACCTTTTGAGGGGTCCTCAGTCTCTAGGTCTTGGTCACTTTTTCATCTTTAATTTCTATCAAAAAATTGTAGCTAGACTTGAATTTGCACATAAGAGGGGATGTTGGGTTAATAGGGATTTGCCTAGGTTAGACCTTTGGTTTGGAATTAACCCTATAATTAAAATGAAATTAA
This sequence comes from Cryptomeria japonica, assembly GCF_030272615.1. NCBI lineage: Eukaryota > Viridiplantae > Streptophyta > Pinopsida > Cupressales > Cupressaceae > Cryptomeria > Cryptomeria japonica. Next base: position 287,107,741 of record NC_081405.1, read on the forward strand.
AATAATAAGCAAACCTTAAAAGGGTAGATGCTAGATCTGAAATTCTAATGCTTGAATGCCTAATTGAAATGATTATACCTTCAATTGATGATGCAATTCTCTTAGGATAGGTCCTTTTGTTGATGAAATCATATTATAAATCATCATTAAATCCACTAAGGAATCATAATTGAAACATAATAGAATATTCTCTACTATAGCTTGTTACTCTTTAAATTATAGTTTCTCTTGGAATTGGAATGATAGCATAATGATGAGATGATAATGAGAATGAGAAAATAAATTGGGAGGGATGCCTTATATAGGGTTCCCAAAGTAAAATCACCTTTTGGGTAACTTGGAATTTTCATTTTTTCACATTGGGGATAGTTTTTGAAATAGTAAGACTCACACATTATCTTCTCAAAATTCTAGCCAAAAAACATCAACCAATGGTACTTGCACACTATCCTAACAAAATAGGCTCAATTTTTTAGAGTCGAGACATAATAGGGTCATGATACTAAAAAAATAATTTATATGAAAATATATAATATTTACATGTGGAAAGACATGCATTAAACTTTCAAATGATGTAGGACCCATATAAGCATGAAATAAAATAAGATTAAGGGCACACTTAAAAGTAGGGCCCAAATAATAAAGTGTTTATGTATTAACGTGAAATAAGACTCATAATATTTAATTAAATATTAAGTTAAATCAATAAAGGTCCTACAATGCATAGAGGAATAAGAGTACTCGAATGAGGTCTAGGGGAGTGTGAAATTGGACACCCTAATTAAATGTGTACAATTTATGACATTACACTAATATAGTTTCATTTGTAGATAAACATCATCTTTTCACTAACCTAAGCTAAATTTAAGAGGGGAGGTTTTAATTTTCCTTGTGGAATATTTATTTTTCCTTAGTCAGACGTTTTTTATATACTTTTATTAATCTTTGTAAGGTTGGTAAGGTTATTCAATTAATTAATAACTAGGTGATAAGTTTTTGAGGTTTTGTCATCCTAAAAGTGAGGAGAATTTACTATTTATATACTACTTTGTAGTAACTCTATGTTGGCTAGATTTGTCACCTCTATTCTCTACCTAATTTGATATATGTACTCACTAGCCATCTTGTATTTTCATTCAACACTTTATATTTTCTTGCATTGATTGGCATACATACACAATAATAAATGTAATCATTCTATTGCATCTTTTATTTCATCTCCTAATGTAATCTTATTATTTAGAAATTTTTACATCTCTTAGAATAATGGTTCTATATTATTCCATTTATAATTATATAGGTTATTATTCTCATAGATATCAATTGCTAATTTACTTTAGATTTCTAACATAAGGATAGGGTAATTAAATACATGATCACTCAACCAAAGGATAAAAGCATGTAACTATTAGCAACTAACCTACTTCATTTAGAGATGCTAGGTGTTAGGTCATAAATTTACTTAACTAACAATATGTAAGGTATATAAAGGAACTAAACTTATCATTTTAGTAATTCTGAACATAATGAGAAATGAAGAGTGAAAAGTGATAAAGTGATTTCATTTCATACTACAAAGACCACTTTAACTAGCCAACTTCATAGTATCTCCAAAGGAGAACTTGTATGAAGTAAAACATTAATAACTACAACCAAGAATTCAACACTAGAATAAAATTATAGTACAACAATTATTATAGGGTAAATAAGTATTAAAGAATAGATAGCAAGTAATGAAATGTGTTTGTCTGTGTATGCATATGTGCATGTTTATTTTCATGTATATGTGTATATATATGCATATATATACATACATATACATATACATATACTTACATATATGTATATATATATGCACATACATATATATAAGTATGTGTATATGCACATGCACATAGATATATCTATATGTATATGCGTGTGTATATGTGTGGTCAAATTTTGCATACCCCTTTGCAATTCCACCTATACTTTTGTAGCCAGTTTAGTGTCCATTCCCCTAACATTTGAGTAGGCTCATTTCAGCCCTTGCATCAACCTTTTCCCTCTCAAGATGCTCAAGACACCTTTCAACAACTACCCTTCAACTTTTATTTCATGTTAGTCACGTTTTTCTCTTGCCATTTATCATTTTTAGCGTGATTTGTCTAGACACTAGCGGATCATGTGGATGTCTGTGGACTGCGTATTCATCTTGTGACATCTCAAGGTTCAAATGTTGGTTCTGCACATTTTAACACTTGTCACCTATCTTGGTCGGTAGAAATGGCTTGAAATCTTCTAAATGGCTCACCAACATCTTCTTTCCCTCCTATTCTCTCATTTTAAATCCATCTTTTCTCATCTTTCAATCTCTCTAGTTCCTCCATGCAATCTCTCTATTTCTCTTGGATCTCTCTCGCTTGCTACAACACTCTTAAGCTCTGACAATAATCTTTTGCAAACTCTTTTCGATTTCTCAAGCCCCTTTGGTAATATCTTTCTATCATTTTATCTATCTCATCTTTGAGAATCTTGGGATTTATCACATTCCCTATCTATTTGATCATTTTACCATTCTAGCTATTTATCTTTTGATCTATCTATCTGGATTGTCCGTGGAGGTGCAAACATGAAAATGAGGGTCTGAATAAGGAAAGCCTCTAAATACAACCCCCAACAATTTTTCATCTTCTATGTGTGTGCAAGTTTCTTGGAGGCATTAGAACACATGAGAGTTTTCTTTTTCTTTATTTATTTCATTCATATTCATATTCATTTTTATTTATTCTCTAAACTATTTGTTATCACGTTCCTAACTTTATAGTTTTGCAAGTTATCTAAAGAATGTAGAGTTGAGTTTTTCATGTTTCTAAATCTTTTCTATTCACAGTCTATATGAGACTACAGTGCCCCACATAGATGTTTGAATGCCACACTGGCATCCTTGACCGAGATGCTAAAGCTTAGACAAAATACTCCCTATGTCAGCTCTTTCAATTTATCTAATTAGATATCTTCACCAGTTTCACTAGTTGGAGATATCTGAATGTGTGTTGTGAAATTGGCTCTCAAGGGAATATAGTACACACACACACACACACACACACACACACACACATATATATATATATTGTTGGCATTCTACACTCTAGTGAGAAATGATGGTGTTGTCATTGATGGCAACTTACTGACAATTTTATGGATATCTTCAGACACTAGCATCGGCAGGCATCAGCATTGACAAACACTTCACCGACAATGACAACAATGTATATCGGCAACCCAGCTGACATGAATAAAGTTTTGTTTATTATATTTAATTGTAAATATCTTTTGTAAAGCGGACAAGGCATATTGTAATAAGACTCATATATGTATGAGGTCTTGTAAATCACTTTGTAAGGACAAAATATAGGATGGATACATGGTAGAAGTGATGAGTGAATATTAAGGCAGATTTTTTATAAGGTTTATAGTTGTTGTATGAGCTTAAACTAGTACTGAACCTAGCATAGAAGATGCTAATCTATAGCAGTACACTATATTGGATTTTCATAATCCATTTTGTAAGTCAGTGAGACTTCCTTTTCTGATTGAGCAGTGAGCTCTAGGCAATTGGCCTTCTTGGATGTGCAGGCCTCTCTTGTGAGTAATATCCATTCATTGGCCATTGAGTGAATATGGTGGGTCACAAATCCCACCGAGGTTTTTCCCACACCAAGTTTCCTCGTTAAACATCTTGCGTTATGGCATGCTTTCTATGTTGTCTTTACTTTTCATATTTACTACATTAATTCTTGTTTATCGATACACTGCTTTGGAATGTAAAATAATTAATAAGTTAAATATTTTGTTAACCAGTTGGATACTAATTCAGCCACCCCTCTCAGTATCTTTGGGACTATCATCAATCCTAACAATTGGTATCAGAGCCTGGTCCTCTATTTTCAAAAGTCTAATAGCTTGAGGAAGATTCTGACACCGGTACAGATGGAGAATTTAAGAAAACAATTAGAAGGAGCTCTTGTGGACTATGATGTAGAGAAGTTGAAGAATATCAAACTTGAAGATGATCTAAGGACTGCACGAGAATTCATTCAAGGACTTCAAGAGAATCTCACTATTGCTAGAAATAAGAGAAAATAACTTCATGAGAAGATGCAGAGTAATGATGATGAAAAGGAAACTCTTAATGAGCTTGTAAGCAAGATGAGGAAAGAAAAGATGACTTTGAGGAATGAAATGCAAGACATGACTATGAGATTTTGTAAAGACATTGAAGACAAAAAGAAGAATGAAGATGACTTGACTAGGAGACTCAATGATGCTGGAAATGAAAATCTAAGACTCAGTCATGAAAATGATATGTTGAAGACAAATTTGATTCACATGGAACATGATAAAACTGAACTTATGAGATAGAAGAGATTTCTGAAAAATGAGTTGGCTACTACAAATCAACATAAAGAGAAATTCAAGAAAAGTTCAGAAGCCTAATGGAGACACTAATGGACTTGGATTTGAAGTTGGTAAAAGTTCTGGTGCTGCAAACAATCATGATCACAGTAAACCGGTAAGACAACCTAATGCCTACAAATTTAATGGGAAATGCTTTAACTGTAACAAGTATGGTCTAAAGAAAATCAGTGTAGATCTAGAAATAATCAGAACATTAATGCACCCACCAGTCAATGTTCCAAATGCAACAAAATTGGTCACAATTCAGAAAACTATAGAATGAAAGTAAGATGTTATGTTTGTGGAAGATTTTGGCACTTATCTAATTAATGCAGAACACAAACCGACGTAGGATATGGAAAGGCTATTCAGAAAAACAATGTGACTTGTTATGCTTGTAACAAGACTGGACATATTGCAAAATTTTGAAGAAGAAAGACTTCACCGACAAATAATAAAGGATCCAGTTTGAAGGGCAAAGAGAAGGTTGATGAGGTAAAGCAAGAATTTTCAAGACAATGGATTAGAAAGACAAATCAAAATGTTGATGAGACTATTCCTTCACCGGTAGAACAAAGTATTACTCCACCGGTAGGAGACTCTTCATCCAACTAAGAACTAACCCTTGGGGGTATTGCAGTAAATTGAAAATCATGCAATTTTACCCTCGGTTGATGGTGAGAAGATGGACTTCTTCTCTACCGGAACATGTGTTAAGTTTCATTTAACCAGCGAGCATTTATTGTGGTTGTTGAAGGAAAAGACACTATAAATCAGTGATTTTCCCTCTTTTTCAATTCATCGAGCATTCAAACTTTGAGAGAGCACAAAAATCTGAGCGAAGGCATCCTTAGCGAGAAGTGAAGGAAATTATTTCAAGCATTCAAACCTATCAGGCTGAATAAGGTATTTATCAATGGCTTCCTCCTCTGCTCCGGAATTTATTGCAAACCCTATTGTTGTGTAAGTAGTTAAATGCCCTAGACCCATTTTCAAGATTATCCCCGAGATAGTGAAACAAGATGATTCCCTAGGAGATTTTTCAAAAATTCTAAAAGGTGTTGCATATGCTGAAGATCCTAGAATCTATATTCATTGCCATATTGAGGAATTAGGTTCAGAAGAAATATTAAAAATGCATAAAAATGTTATCTGTGATGAAAGTGGAATTGTGAAACCTGAACATAAGGTTATTGAAACTTTAGGTTTTGTGGAAATCCTTGACATCCCAGAATTTCCTAAGGAGTAGTAAGGATTGTGCTTAGCAGAGTTCATGGTGAATTCTTTTGGCTAGAATCTGTTTGTAAAATCACTAGAGATGTAGTTAGGTTAGTGGTTGGCTTACCCTCTACCAGTAACAGGACAGATAAAACTAAGAAGGTTCCTAATAACACAGTGATGACATTAGCAGGAGCAACCTATGACAACAAATCCTTGAGAGTTAATGATGTTAAAGATGATAATGTCATATTTATAAGTATGATTTTAGGTTATAAGGCCACCCATACAAACCGACTCAACTCTGTTTCCAGTCTTTGTATTAAAAGTGCATATGATATGGTCAATAATGATGCAAAGATATATGTATGTGAGTGGTTAAAGGATGAGTTAATAGATAATCTAAAAAAGATCAAAGGAGACAAGAAAGGTACTTTTTGTTTTGGCAGTCTCTTGGTATGTCTGATGTTGTATCTTACAAAAGAGGTTCCCGGTATTGGTAAGAAAGACTTTGGTTTTGATATAACGGTAGGCAAACAACTACTAGATATCTTCACTGGTATGGGGACAGATAAGGATAACAACATAACTGAGTATTTCAAAACATTCAAAGTAAAAATGAAAATAAGAGAAAGATTACCACAAAGCATTATAGATAAATATGAGAAGGAAATATGTTTTGTAATCAAGAAGGATGAGATCTGGATAGAGGCAGTTCTTTCTAGAACTGTATGGGTAACAGAAATGGGATGTGAGGCAGATGTAAAAATCATTGAAACTTATGCTAAAGCCCTATTAGAGGCCCCTAGAGAACCGGAAGAAAAGGTTTTTGGTAGTGCAGAAACAATAGAAAGTGGTGTACAAACTTTGAAACAAAGAAAGAGAAGAGAAAAATACATAAGGAGTGCATCTAAACAAGTTAAAGAAATTAAAAAAAACATCATGAACATAACTGGAATAAAGGAAAGTGATATGGAAGGATTACAACTAAAGGCACATCTCTCACCAGTTGGTACATCCTCAGATAGTGAAATTCCTGCTAAATTCAAAAGAGTAGATAGGAAGAGAAAACCCTCACGGGTACCCTCTCCTCCTCCCAAGAAAACAAGGACAACAAGGCAGAAGCAACATGTAGTGAGACCTCCAAAAAAGAAGTTGACACCAAAGAAGAAAAAGGAGCAATAGGTTATACCACCATTGGACAACTTACTGAATGAAATAAGTGATGATGACAACTTATCCAATGTGAGCAAATTATATGATACATTCACCAATGAAGAGAAAGAAAGTATAGAGAATAGCATCATCCTACATCTTGACATATATAAGAAAGTGTTAATAGAAGTTTTAGATGATTTGCCTAGTGAATTGTAAAGGTGGTTAGATGCTAAAAGGTTAGCAGTTATGGAGCTTGATAAGAAACTAAAGATTGAAAAACTACTAGTTGTACATCTGGTCAACTTTGTTGAGCAAATTGATGAACTTATTAGTGAAGCTAATAGGTTAGTTTTTGCAAGTGGACACTGGCATGTGAGCCTAATGGCTAGCAGAAGAAACAACAGACAAGTGGGACAATTTCTTTGTAGAGAAACAAAAATAGGAAGAGCTGAGCAGACCAAAGAAAAATTTCAAATTTTATCAAAAGGACAAAGACAAGGGGAAAGGTAAAGTAGGTGGACTACCAAACATTAAAGTAATTGATAACCTACCACCACCTTCGGTTACTCCACCAGTATAGACTAATAGCACACTGACTACTGAGAATGTGGATACACCACATGAGGATACAAACCCCGAGTCTGAAATTTTGTACACTATGAGCATAGACACTTAGGAGGCTAACATTGTAGTTGATAAGGAAAGCACAGAGGAAAAAAAGATGTTGCTACTGAGTAACAAATAGATAATATTGAGATTGGGGTACAAGCAGAGCAAACTGAGCATTCAGAGAAACCCTTGGTTAGTGAAATGGTTACTGACAATACCAATGCAAGCACAGAGAAACATGCAGAGATGGTAATTAAGATACTGGCAACAGAGAATAAAGAAAAACCAATGGAGATATCGGTAGTAGATAACACAGTGAAACAAGCAGAGAAACTGGTAGAGTCATAGGGACACATTGAGATAGTGAAACCGATAACCACAGAGAAACCAAAACCTTTGCTAGTGGAAATGCAAACACAGACTGACCCACCAGAGGTCAAGACAAGAAAAGCGATTACTCACACCAGAAGCACTGAGATTGTAAAGGTAGTTGGGCAGACATCCAGTACTTCACTGATAGAATTTAGACCCACCAATGTGACTAAAGTACTTTTGGATTCAATAAAGAAAATAACAAACTGTAATGCATTGGCCTATAAGGAAATTGATGACACAATTCCTATTCTTAAGTTGATTGCACCCAACTACAATGTAGATAATAAGGATTCTTTAGGTCAATTAGACACATTGTCTAAATACATTACTGGTAATATACTGACAGTTGATCAAATAAATGAGGAAACATTCAAGAAGAAAATGGAAAAGGAAAAAGAGAAATTCTTTGAGGAGACAATAAAGAAGTGCACGAAACATATTGATACTCTTTTACCAGCACTAAGCACAACAATTACAGAGTTTAAGGAACTGTACAGAGATACTTGCAAGACAAATCTATTGACAGTTGATATTGACAAAGAAATCAGCAAAGTTCAAAACGAGATTAATGCCATAACTGATAATATAGTTGGTTCATCTAAACCTATATCATTTATTGAGCAGGAAATTGCTAGATTTGAAGAAAAATTGGAGAAGTAAGAGAAAGAGAAGGAAAAAATTAAAGGCAAAAGCCAGAGAGCTTAAGTGCAAACTAAGTCCTAAGTTAGATAATCTCATCTCTCTGAGGAAAGAAATCTTTGAGGCATTAATTCATGGTCAAAAGACACCGGAAGAACAAATGCATCATCTCACCGGTATAATTAAGAGAACTGGGGCAGCTATGAAGGAATGTAACAGGTTTATTCAGAGCATGAATTTGGTCTTAGTAGACTTATTCTAGATTGTAACCAACCAGTTACAAAGTTCAAGCTGAAAACTACACTCATTTGACAATTTTGACAACCTTTGTCATTGATGTCAAAGGGGGAGTAGTAGGATAGAGAAAAATGATCATCAGAGGAGATCATTTGCTCAGGGGGACCACACATTTTGGTAAAATTTTGGACTTCATTTTTGGAACATATTTTTGGATTTTTCTCATGATTGTTGCCATCAATGCCAAAGGGGGAGATTGTTGGCATTCTACACTCTAGTGAGAAATGATGGTGTTGTCATTGATGGAAACTTACCGACAACCTTATGGATATCTTCAGGCACCGGCACCAGCAGGCATTGGCACCAGTAGACACTTCATCGGTAGTGACAACAATGTATACCAACATCCCAGCCGATAGGAATAAAGTTTTATTTATTATATTTAATTGTAAATATCTTTTGTAAAGCCGACAAGGCATATTTTAATAAGACTCATATATGTATGAGGTCTTGTAAATCATTTTGTAAGGACAAAATATATGATGGATACATGGTAGAAGTGATGAGTGAATATTAAGGCAGATTTTGTATAAGGTTTATGGTTGTTGTATGAGCTTAAACCGGTACTGAACCTGGCATAGAAGATGCTGAATTATACTAGTACATTATATTGGATGCTTATAATCCATTTTGTAAGTCAGTGAGACTTCCTTTTCTGATTGAGCAGTGAGCTCTAGGCAGTTGGCCTTCCTCCATGTGCAAGCCCCTCTTGTAAGTAATATCCATTCATTGGCCAGTGAGTGAATATTGTGGGTCACAAATACCACCGAGGTTTTTCCCACACCGGGTTTCCTCATTAAACATCTTTTGTTATGGTGTGCTTTCTATGTTGTCTTTACTGTTCATATTTACTGCATTAATTCTTGTTTACCCGTACATTGCTTTGGAATGCAAAATACTTAATAAGGTTAAATATTTTGTTAACCAGTTGGATACTGATGCACCCCCCCCTCCTCTTAGTATCTTTAAGACTATCATCAATCCTAACATATACATATACATATATATATATATATACATACATACATATATATATACACATATATGTATATATGTATATATGTATATATGTATGTATATGTGTATATGTGTATATATGTATATATGTATATAAATATATACATATACATATATATGTATATGTATATACATGTATATACATATATATATATATATACATATATATACATGTGTGTATGTATATATACATGTATACATATATGTGTGTGTGTGTGTGTATACATATGTATGTATGTATGTATGTATGTATGTATGTATGTATGTATGTATGTATATGTATATGTATATATTTTATTTTATTTTGATCGAGAATGTATTTTTCTATATAGTAGAGTTTATAACTGGTGAGGGTCACCTGTTGGGGAGCCCCCCCCACCGCCCCCCCCCATTGGTTACATTAAGGTCTAAGGTATTAACACCTCCCTAGTTTTATCACATGTTTGGGCTCATTCCTTTTGTTATCCTTATCACTCTATTCTATTCTCTCAATCTCACCTTATCCCTCCAACCATATGTCATGCATCATTACCAATCAACACTAGGCTACAAGGTGCCAGTGTGGGTCTCCACCATGGAAATGGGCGTTGTACCAACCTCCTTCTGAAGGAACACAATAGGTCATTGAGAGGGGGGTGAATCGGTGATTTCTTAAAAATTTTAAACTCAATTACGAATGCACTAAAGTGAGAGATAAGCAAGAATATTAAAAGCACAATCAAACAAGGATAAAACACATAACACTAGATGTACGAGGAAAACCCAAGATGGGAAAAACCTCGGTGAGAATTGTTGCTAGAGTCTCCTGCTCTAATCCAACCTCACAATGTGAATAACTGATTGTAATTAGTTTATGGGCACCAACCCAAAGGAGAAACAACCCCTGAAATTTTGAGCACGTACTCAAGGAGCACCTACCCCTACTTTGAGCATGCACTCAAATAATTACAATGACATACAACAATTACAAATTCAAATTTGGGCACCTTGTTACAAATATGTTTTGTAATACATTCAAAATATTTAAAATGAATACCCTATTGTTCTATAATGTGTACACTTCAAAGCTTATCAATTTTGTCCCTTTTATTTGTCTCTGTAGAATCTCTAATCAGCATATGCTCCTCTCTGTCCATCCGCACTACACTACTCCTCTACACTCAACACCCTTCTTTCTAAATGCTTCACTGCTTTTATTCTTCTTATTTATACCCAATCCCTTTTCTCAACACACTTCATTTTGCATAGACCATACTATTACTTGCTCTCTCTGCACTTCCCTTTTACTTTCAACTTTTCACACAAAAGAAGCATATCACTTCACTTCTTCTTCAACACCCCCCCTCTGTTTTGGTCATCAATATACATCATCCACATTCCCTCCAAAAATGGCATTCAAGATGGTCTTCTCGAGCTGTGAGGAAACCAATCCTGTAGTTGCCATCATTCATTGCTTCATTTTTCATTTTGGATCCACCTCTGAGATCAGATTGCTATAACTAGTAATCTTCATCTGCATTTTTGGTGTAGGGCACCTCTTGGTTTTGGATTTTTTTTTTTGTGTGTGTTGGTAGATGGTCCTACACCCTAGAATGGTGTTTTGAATTAGTGTGGATCTTTGGAACCTATGAATGTAATAAAGAACCTCTTGTAAGGTCAGTTGGATCTAGGTCATTTATAAACCTAGTGACCAACTCTGACCATGGGTTCATCTAGGGTAGGAGGTATGTTGTTAAGTTTTCCCCTAAGTTGTTTTAGTCTTAGGATTGGTCTACAAGTCCATTAGGGACTTTGGAATGTCAAAATTGAAAATTTATCAAAAGATCTAAAAAGTTGCAAAAGTTGCTAAGCAACATCTCCCCACCGATTGGAAAAGAAGTTCCAATGGTCTTAACTAGTTTAAAATTAGTTGTAACCATTGGGGGAAGGCCTATTTGTGCCTTAGAGATCATCTGTGAGTTGGTTGGATGATGAATGTAAGAAGTTGGTGGTTTGAATAAACAAAAACTCAAATTTTGCCCATTTTCACTGGTTTTCCGTACTGTATGATCTAATAGAGCATTGGTTGGTATGAATTTTTGAATAGGTTTGATTTTGGTGTGAGTGCAGGTTCGAATACAAGTGGTCTAACTCGAATTGGTGGAGTCTGGAGCAAGTTGTAGGTAGTTTACCAAAAATTGTCACTCAAGGACCTGATACATACTAGGGTTTCACCAAAAACATGACCCTAACCTACAAATCCTATTCAGGAACTCATCGTCCCTTTGGGAAATGCGGTTTGAGGGTGTTTATATTGTGATTCTAAAGGGGTGGAATCTGGGAGTGAGTTTTGGTGTTGTTTCCACCATACCCTAGGTTAAACAAAACCATGTGTTTAGCCTAGCCTTGAGGAGGAATGAGAGAATAGTCACCTAAGGAGAGTTTGGGAACTAGTTTAAGGGTCATTTTTGTTCATTAGATACCTAAGGAACATGCCCAAGGGGTGAGTTAGATTCTGCAACCCCATTCTTAAGTAGTTACTTTGGAAAATAGACCTAATTAGGCTTATTAGGTCTACCAACCCAGTAGGTTCTTAGGGGTGCTAGAGCAAGGTAATAACTCTATCTCTTGGAATTGGATGTAAGTCCCAAAAGGGTACTCTGAAATCTAATTTTTTCCTAGGGTTCTTTGAAGGAAATTTGAATTATTTGAGAAATACCGACCAGATAGGGGTACAAGGAATAGGCCTAATTGGGGGTTCCTTGACCCGGGTGCAGTAGGAAGTCTCCAAAATTGGGTTAAAGGCATAGGGTGAGTGTCCTTGGTTGTCAAATATCCCCAACCCTCCTTAGAAAGTGTTGTGGTTTATTGAGTACATTAGTGTGTGTGTAGAACCCTAGTTGTGGGTTGAGATAAGCCTTGTCTAGGCTTAAGAGGAGTGAATTGGGTCTTCTTACCTTCTTATTGCCCACTCTGCATCAGGTGGTATCAGAGCCTTAAAGGTTCTTGAGGGTGGAATAAGGAGGTTGGTAAGATGTCAGAAGGAGAAGATACTAGTGATGGAAGAAGGATGACCAACGTTGAATTGGCCAAGTTGGTAAGAGAGCAGACGACAACCAACAAAGAGATGAGGAAAGAATTGGATAGGTTGAAGGGTAAGATGGATAAGAAGAAAGGATACTCTGAAGAAGAAGAGGAAGAAGGGAATAGGATGATTCCCTTTTGTAGGTAAGAGAAAGGATACCTTCAGATCAAAGAAGTTTCCTTGAAGCCCTTGAGAGAGTAGGTAGCAGAGATGACAAAGCAAGCCTACCTCTGTTTACTGGGAAGATGAACCCAGAGGAGGTGATGGATTGGTTGGAGGCCTTAGATAATAAATTTGAGTATGAAGAAGTGCCTGAGAACCAAAAGATGAATATTGCTAAGTCTAAGATGAAATGATCTGCCCTTAGTTGGTGGAACTTCTTGCAAAATGAGAGAGTATAAGAGGGAAAGAACCCCATCTCATCATGGAAGAGGATGGTTGCAGAGGTGAAAAGACAATTTTTACCTGAGGATTATAAAGTGACAATGGACAAGAAGTTGCATAGCCTAAGACAAAAGGATTTGGATGTCAGTGGATACCCATAGGAGTTCCACAAACTGTCCTTAAGAGCAAGGGTGCCAGAGAATGAGAAGCAAAAGTTGGCAAGATACATTAATGGCCTAAAGTATGCCATTCAAGATGAATTAAGTCTCTTCAATACAGAGACAGTTTACAAATGCTATCAGATGGCACTAAGGATTGAAGAAAATTTTAGAAGAAAGGGAGACCAACAAGGTAGAGGAAGAGGGGGTAACTTTAGAGGAAAAGGTAGATTTGGTGGAAGAGGAACATCTCCTAAACCACAAGGAGAGTCAAGTAATCAGGAATCGAAAGGAGAACCAAGTCATAGGGGTAGTTTTAGAGGAAGGAGACCAAATGGCTGAGGTAGATTTGGAGGTAGAGGAGCCAATCTGTTCACTAGAAGGTGTTTCACATATAATCAAGTTGGGCATTAGTCATTTAGATGCCCAAAAAAACAAGGCTCTAACAATCAAGGTGGAGAAAGGAGAGTTCATTTAGCATAGGAGGAGGACACCCAAATTGTGAACTCACCTTCAAGACATGTAGACCCAAAGAAAGGGGAGTGTTTGATGTTCCAAAGGACCCTGTTGAAGGTACCAACCATCAAGGAGCCACCACAAAGGAAGACATTATTTAGAACTACTTGCAAGGTAAGTGGAAAGGTATATATTGTCATTGTGGACTCATTGTCAATGGATAATCTTGCTTCAACTGAGATGGTCAGCAAGCTTGGATTGAATAAATTTCCTCATCCCTACCCCTACAAAGTCTCCTAGTTGAGCAAAGAGCAACAAGCCTTGGTAAGTGAACAAGTTTGGGTTAATTTTCAAATAGGTGAATATAGAGACAAGATCTTGTGTGATGTTGTAGAGATGGATGCTTTCCATTTACTCCTTGGAATACCATGGCAATATGATGTAGACTCAAGACATGATGGGAGGAAAAATGTCTATAAGTTAACTAAAAATGGTGTGCAATACACTATGACTCCACTACCAGATGATGGTAAGGATAGTCACGTTGTGACTAGTGTCATGTTAGTAGGTAAAGAGGAGTTTATGTAGACAATCAGAGAGAAGGGTACCCCATGCTTTGCCATAGTGGTGAAGCCAAGAGAAGAAGTGAGAAAGAATATGGAAGACAAGGTGCAAGAAAGGACTACAGTTCCTAGGGAAGTGAAGGAGTTGTTGGAAAGATACAAGGGTATAGTTATAGGAAGAAAACCAGAGACCCTGCCACCTTTTAGAGATGTGAGTCATTGTATCGACCTTATACTAGGCTCAACATTTCCCAACAAAGCAACATATAAATTGACCCCTAATCAAAATTAAGAACTTGCAAGGCAAGTAAATGAGTTTCTAGAAATGGGATTCATAAGAAGAGAATTAGCCCTTGTGTTGTCCCTATAGTATTGGCCCCTAAGAAATAAGGTACATGGAGATTATGTACGGACTCTAGAACCATAAATAAGATCACAATCAGGTATAGGTTCCCTATGCCTCAGATAGAGGACTTGATGGACTATCTAGTAGGAGCCAAGTACTACTCTAAGGTGGATTTGAAGAGCGGTTACCATCAAATGAGGATAAGAGAGGGAGATGAGTGGAAGACAACCTTCAAAACAAATGAAGGACTTTATAAATGGCTATTTATGTCATTTGCCCCCTCAAATGCCCCTAGTACATTCATGAGACTCATGAATGAAGTCTTCAAACCTTTTATCAATCATTTTGTTGTTGTGTACTTAGATGATATTCTGATTTTTAGCAAGGATAGGCATGAGCATCTAACACACTTGGATTTGGTATTGAAAATGTTGAATGAATAACAGTTGAAGATCAATTTGGAGAAGTGTGTCTTCTTGCAGGAAGAGTTGGTGTTTCTTGGTTTTGTAATCTCCAAGAGCAATCTCAAGATGGACCCATCCAAGGTGGAAGCAATCCTCAATTAGCGTACACCTAGAAATGCAAGTGAGGTAAAGATTTTTCATGGCCTTGCAAGCTTTTGTGGGAAGTTTATTAAGAATTTTAGTGGTGTATGTGCACCTATGATTGATACTATCAAGGGGGGTAGAAAATGTCAGTTTGTATGGACTAGTGAAGTAGACAAGTCCTTTGAGTATTTGAAAAGGAGGGTAGCAGAATAGCCTATATTGATTTTACCTAATTTTCATAAGGTTTTCACCATTGAATGTGATGCAAATAAAAAGGAAGTAGGGGGAGTCTTGAGCCAAGAAGGTAGACCAGTAGCCTTCTTAAGTGAAAAATTGAATGAGGCTAAACAAAAGTACTCAACCTATGACTTAGAGATTTATGTAATGGTCCAATCCTTGAGGAAATGGAGGCATTATTTGTTGCCAAAGTAATTTGTAGTCTATATTGATAACCATGCTCTGAGTTTCTTGAATAGGCAGGACAAGTTGAAACACCAACATATGAAGTGGATGTAATACCTTCAAGAATTCACTTTCACCATCAAGCACAAGAAAGGAGTAGCAAATAAGGTAGCTGATGCCCTTAGCAAAAGGAACTTGATAGTAAAAGAGATTCAGTTGGAGAGAATAGGCATTAATTCCATGAAGGATATGTACCAAGGAGATGAGGATTTCCAAGAAGCATACCAAGTGTGTCACGAAAAGGGTGACAAGTACCACAATGAGTTCTCAAATTTTATTCTGCAGGAAGGTCTACTTTTCAAGGGAAGTCAAATCTGCATTCCTAAAGGTTCCATGAAGGAAAAAATTGTGAAAGAGAAGCATTATGGGGGATTGGCAGGTCATTTTGGAATTGACAAGATCCTTGAGTTGGTTAAGAGATTCTATTTCTAGCCTAAGATGCAGACTGAGATTAGAAAGTATGTGGAAGGTTGTGTGATCTATCAGAGGGACAAGGTGGTGTAGGAGCACCCTTCAAAGGGATCCCACCAATTTCTTTTATTGTGTTCTTTCTTTTTTAAGAAGCCATTGTATATAAAATAAGAGCCATGTGCTCATTGGTCCTAGTTTAGGTCCTAGTTGAGGTCCTAGGGTCATAAGTCAAAGTTGAGTTTTTCCTAAAAGTAGAGGGTATGTGTGACTTTGAGGTGTTTAGAGTCCTTCTTAGCATGGTGGTGTCCTTAGGATAGCCCAATGTGGGCCTAGGAGTCAAGAAAAGCAACATTCAGAAAGTTGCTCAAAAGTTGCATGACAACTTTTCAAAGTTGTCAAGCAACTTTTCCACCTAGTAGGTCAAGATCTTTAGTTTAGCGTGGACAACCCTAATATGGGCACATAGACTAAGGAAAGGGTGGTAAAAGTAGTTGCAAACTCTAAGACAATGGGTTGGATGTCAGTTGTTGTACGGCCCAAAGAAAGTGACTTGACTGTGACTGCAATTTTGTTACCAGTCGGCACAAATGGAGTAAGAAAAGGTTATTAATGGATTGATTTTCAAGAAAACCTATGTTGAGAGTATTATATGGTTTATTTACTTCCATTTTTAGCATTTATATTAGGTTTTGTTTTGCAAGTGTGGTGCGTTTGTAAATATTTTGTAAATTACCTTCTCACTGTCTAGTTTTGGACTATTTTGAGAAAATGGGTTGTTAACTCCTTTCCCCATTGTGGAATCACCATGAAACCATGGGGAATAGGATTAGATACCCTATACATTACTTCAAATTAAGAAGGGCCCTTGAAGATGCACGGAAGCCAACTAAAGACCGACTCCTAGGCAAGACTAGACAGTGCCCGACTAGGAAGGGTTGAAGTGCAGAGGTCCAAGAGAGCAAGGAAGGTCAGAGGAGGAGGCACCCTTTAGAGGAGTTGTAGAGGGGTGAGTGGAGCACCGTTGGTGAGAAGAAGGATCTTCCACCAATCCAGACAAGGTGGCAAGAGCATCAAACCAACACTGTGACCCTGGCAGGCCTAAAAACCCTCTTTAAAACCCTTAAAAACCCCAAAATTCACCTAGGGCAGTGTACGGACACTTGGAGGCCCAAAACTAGAAAAATCCTTGAGCCCTTACCAAATGAATAGAAGGTCTTTTGGGAAGTTTCACAAGCATATGCATCATTTGCAAGAGGGAGCCCTAAAAGACCGGATAGGAGGCCTAATTGGACACAATCCTTGTAGCCCTATTTTGTAGGAAAAAGACAAAATAGTGAAATTAGTAAGGGGTTGGAAGCTTGAAACCTCTTTGGGGCACATGAATGGATGGAAAACCATCTCTAAGACCTATCCTGACCTTTCTAGGACCTAGGAAGGTGTGGAACAAGCCAAACCCTTATTAGCCTAAGTAAGGGTTGTTTGAATCTCATGAGTAGGTGAGACCTTAGGAGTAGTATTTCAAGTTGTTGGTGGGTGGATTGGGCAAGGTCAGGGGATTCCACAAGTAGGGGAAGTCCTAGAGACCCTAGGGTGTGGTTAGAACACCTGGTGATCCAAGGAAAGGATCTAAGAGCATAGGCTAGGCTAGTCTATCCCAAACCCCATCCCATCACAAGGGTAGTAGTTCAAATGCAGGTTTGTATACTCCTTTGCCCATACCAAGAAAGTCATGGGACTCAGTCAGCATGGACTTTGTATTAGGACTTCCAAAGACTAAACAAGCTCATGATAGCATCTATGTAGTTGTTGACATATTTTCCAAAATGGATCACTTTCTACCTTGTAAAACCACACATGATTCATCCTATATAGCAGGTATATTCTTCAAGGAGGTTCTAAGATTACATGGTTTGCAACTATCAATTATCTCAAACATGGATTCTAAGTTTCTTGGACATTTTTGGCCAACTCTTTGGAGAAAGTTGGGTACCAATTCATCATTCACATAAGCCTATCATCCCCAATCTGATGGACAAACTGAGGTCATCAATAGGTCACTTAGAAACCTATTAAGGTGTTTGACTAAGGATCAAGGAACTAAATGAGATTCAATACTTCCTCAAGAAGAATTTACTTATAATGACTCAATGAATAGAAGCACTGGTCACAGTCCCTTTGAGATAGTGTATGGATCACACCCTAGAGGTGTATTAGAGTTGAGAGATGTAAAAGATTTGGACAAAATAAGTGCACAAGTTGAGGACTTTGCAGAAGTAATGAGGGATATCCATCAACAAGTCAAGGATAGGTTATAACAAACCTTAGATAAGTACAAGCATGAAACAAATAAAAAATGAGATATTTGCAGTTTAAGGTTGGAGATATGCTGATGATTCATCTCAAGAAGGAGAGACTCCCTAACGAGAAATACACCAAGTTGATGATGAAGAAGATAGGCCCTTTCAAGATCATTCAAAAGTGTGGCAACAATGCCTGCAAGATTGATCTCCCATCGGACATTGGTCTCTCTAGCACTTTCAATGTTTCAAATATATATGCATATAAAGGTCCTATTACTAATGTGTGTCATGCATGTCTAGATGATTCCAGCAGGGAAGAGATGTTACAAGACCTACCTAAGTAGCCTAAGCTTGCAGTTGAGCATGTACTTAACAAGAGGGTTAGTAATAAAATAAGGAGGGATACTTATTATGAGTACCTAGTCCAATGGAAGGACAAACCCTTAGAAGATGCAACCTAGATGACAGAGCAGGCTTTTGAGAAGATTGAATGCAAGGTTCTAAATTTGCCAACTCAAGAGACTTGAGTTTTTTCTAACCCTGGGAGTATGGTGCAAGGCACCTCTTGGTTTTGGATTTTGTTTGTTGTTTGTGTGTTAGTAGATGGTCCTACACCCTAGAATGTTGTGTTCAATCAGTGTGGATCTTTGGAATCTATGAATGTAATAAAGAACCTCTTGTAAGGTCAGTTAGCTCTAGGTCATTTATAAACATAGTGACCAACTTTGACCATGGGTTCATCTAGGGTAGGAGGTATGTTGTTAAGTTGTCCCCTAAGTTTATTTAGGCTTAGGATTTGTCTACAAGTCCATTAGGGACTTTGGAATGTCAAAATTGAAAAGTTGTCAAAAGATGTAAAAAATTGCAAAAGTTGCTAAGCAACATTTCCCCACCGATTGGCAAATTATTTCCTATTGGCATTATAACAAACAAAGGGAGATTATTGGCATTCCAATTACAATAAGAGATTGTTAGCATTTCTATAAGGATATTGAGAAGTTTGTTGATGATTATGGATATAACTGATTAAAGACGTTTACTATCTTAATATTATTATTTTGTAATTGATGTCAAGAAATTGATTTTCTAATTCAGTATGATGTTTCCATATCTTAAGAAGTATGATTTGGTAAGTATAAAGATGTCGGTTAAAGACACAGAAAGAATGTGATGAATAAGGGGAGGAATAAGTTATTCAATGGGCAACTATTACTGAGTTAGACAATGATGAGATCATGATGTTTAGATTGTTTTTGATATCCTACATATGTTGTTGATTGTAAGGTTAATACTATACTATGTTACCGAGCAAAGAACCTAGTCGGTAAACCCTAAGGTTATCGCTATCAGTTAATGAAGGCAGAATGTCTACCGAGTGAAGTTTAGTATTTACCGAGTAATAATAGAATGCATTAAATGATTACAAGCATTATTTAATGAAGTTGATGAGCTGGCTATGATTAAATGATTGGTATGTCATGCAAGAAGTTTGTAAAAGAATCTATGGCAAAGGAAAATTGACAAGAAGATCTACAGCTCAAATTGAACTGCAATACCCTAGCACAAGTTCCAAGAAATGTATGCAAGTTCCAAGGTAAAAAATTTTTAGATTGAAGGATACATTGAACCTGGTCAAGTTTGAAGATCTGATGGCTATGATTGATCATGGGAAATGTGATCAAGGAGATTAAGTGGTTGGCAAATTGTTTATAAATAAGGAACTGTTGATAAACAATGTATGCAGGCAAGTGTATGCACAGGGATGCTACATAGTGATTACCAAGCACAAAATCTTTAAGACCTGTTTTGAATAACAGAGTATAGAGCCCAGCAAATAGACAAGATAAGTCCTATGACTAAATTGTATTGAGAAAATAAGAATCTGCTTTAGCATTTTAGATGTGAAGTTGCAGATAGATTTTTATTACTGTTATTTTGTAAAGTGATAGAAAATCTCTTAACTGAGTGGACTTAACAGTCTTATTTGTAAAACCCTCTAGCAAGGTGACATTCTTATTGAGTGTTTAAAATCCTTTAACAAGGTCACTTCTAACAAGGTGAAGATCCTAATAGATCTAAGGGAAATCCCTTAACCGGGTCACATCTAGCAATGTGTTTGTAATCTTTAACAGGATTTGCTTTTAGTTGAGCATACTCTAGAAGAGTATATTTCTTAGTGGGTCCGAAATCCCATAGTGGTTTTTCTCTATTTGAGTTTCCATGTTAAATCTGCTGTTATGAGTGTTATGATGTTTATATGCTTATGAGTTTGCATGTTTAGCAGTTTTGGTTATATTACTAAAGTATATGTTACCGAGGTTGGATCTATTGTTTTTATGGAAGATTAAGTTTGTATGATTCACCCCCCCCCTCTCATCTTGTTAGCTTGGCATCTGTACTTAACATTAAGTATCAGAATTATCAGTTCCAATGGTCCTAACTAGTTGAAAAATAGTTGTAGTCATTGGGGAAAGGCCTATTTGTTCCTTAAAGATCATCTGTGAGTTGGTTGGATGATGAATGTAAGAAGTTGGTGGTTTGAACAAACAAAAACTCAGATTTTGCCCATTTTCATTGGTTTTCTGTACTGTACGATCTGATAGAGCATTGGTTGGCATGCAGTTTTGAATTGGTTGGATAATGGTGTGAGTGTAGGTTCAAATACAAGTGGTCTGACTTGAATTAGTGGAGTCTGGAGAAAGTTGTATGTAGTTTACCAAAAATTGTCACTCAAGGACCCGATACATAGGGTTTCACCAAAAACATGACCCTAACCTGCAAATCATATTAAGGAACTCATCGACCCTTTGGGAAATGCAGGTTGATGGTGTGTATATTGTGATTCCAAAGGGGTGGAATATGGGAGTGATTTTTGGTGTGGTTTCCACCATACCCTAGGTTAAACAAAACCATGTGTTTAGCAGGAGGAATCAGATAATAGTCACCTAAGAGATTTTTGGAACTAGTTTAAGGGTGTTTTTGGTTCATTATATACCTAAGGAACATGCCCAAGGGGTGAGTTAGATTCTACAACCCCATTCTTAAGTAGTTTCTTTGGAAAACGGACCTAATTAGGCCTATTACGTCTGCCAACCCAATAGATGCTTAGGGGTGCTGGAGAAAGTTCATAACTCTATCTCTTGGAATTATATATAAGTCCCAAAAGGGTACTTCAAAATATAATTTTTCCCTAGGTTTCTTTGAAGGAAATTTGAATTATTTGAGAAATGTCGGTCAGATAGGGCTACAAGGAATAGGCCTAATTGGGGGTTCCTTGACCCGAGCGCAGTAGGAAGTCTACAAACTTGGGTAAAAGGAATAGGATGAGTGTTATTGGTTGTCAAATATCCCCAACCCTCCTTAGAAAGTGTGGTAGTTGATTGGGTACATTAGGGTGTGTGTGTAGAACCCTAGTTGTGGGTTTAGATAAGCCTTGTCTAGGCTTAAGAGGGGTGAATTGGGTCTTCTTACCTTCTTGTTGCCCACTCTGCATCAATTTTGACCTAGTGTCTTGTCAATTAAATAAATTCTAATGGTTTCATGGTTGTGTGATCATATAGACAGAAGATCTTTAAATAATTTTTGAGACACTCACAGTTTGGAACATTGTCTTCATTAAATGCAGCTACTCTCATTTCTTTCTCAACATGTTTTGATTGGACTATAAAATACCTTATTTGGTACATTTATGTACTTCATCTCTACATGTAGAGTCTCATCTTTCATCTAGATTTAAACTTATTCATTCCATACATTCTTCATGCTCTACACTCCTTCCATGGCATGGGTCAACCATGGTCAACCCCTCCACATCAATCAAAAATCTATCGACATCCACTAGCAAGAAGAGAACCTATCAATTTGGTCAATTTTTGCATTTGTAACATGTCACTAAGACTCTACATTAATTTGAGTGAAGATAACTCATGTCTCTATAGCGTAAAGGGTCTGCAATATAGATTTTGGTGTCATAGCAAAGCACCAAGTCATATCGATAAGAGAGCCTTTATTGGTAAGACACGAAGAATATCCCATTAACACACATATTTTTAGTGTAATACTAAGGGCTGATAGGAAGCAAGTTCAATCTTGTCAAAGAGGAAAAATGGGCCCCACACAAATACCAAGGCAAGGGTAAACCAGTCAGCGACTGCCAACAAAGAACCAATGGACCCCACACAAAGGAGCATATCTGTAGAACACATTATGTCACTAAGAGGGGGGGTGAATAAGAGATTTAAAAAAAAGTCAGGTAGTGTGTTTGTGTAACCAGTAAAAATAAGAACACTAACAATCAATCATACACAAAAGACACACCACATAACACCGGTTATACGAGGAAAACCCAATGTGGGAAAAACCTCGGTGAAAAAAGCTACTAGAGTCTATTGCTCCAATCTAGCCTCACAATAAAACATAGTATTCAAAAGATTTAGGGCACTAACCCAAGGAGCACCAACCCCTAATTTTATGGGCACCAACCCAAAGGAGCACCAACCCCTACACCGAGCACCAACTCAGTGATATACAATGAAATAAAACTTATTACAATGAAAACACCTTGTTAAAAATGGATTTTGTAACACCTCCAATGAATACAGTCCATCAGTTATTTTGTCTCACTCCTTTTGCTACCAGTTCACTATTCACTGACTCTGACCCCTTACTGGTCAGCCTCTGCGTCTCTTGACTTTTTTTTATCCTCACCCTACACTCTATCACTCTCTAATGCCTTCCTACCCATTCAATCACTTCCAGTTTACTTGATTGTTACATACTGCAACAATTCACCAGTTTCCCTATCTCTACTGGTTAAAGCCTCTTACTAGTTCTACCTCCAAATACCCAGTCACTTCAATCTTTTGCGATGAACTCTCAAACTGATCATCTCTCTGCTTGCTCAAGCACACTCTCTTCTTGCAACTGACATCACCATCACCAATTGACTGTCTCCAGATTCATATTCAAGTTTTCCTGCCAAACCATGAATTCAAACTTGGTGCGCTAGGGTTTCTTCTACTGACCATGAACCGTATCAGATCACATCAGATCTCCTCTCCAAGATTTGACAACCTGCATCAAATCAGGGCTCACTGCCATTTTCATTCCTTTCAGAATAGGTTTTCTATACTTAGCAACCTACGACCTGTCTATCGACTTTTGTTCTTAATCAATCACCATAAATGAATTTGTGGTCCCCTTTACCAAATCCAATCTGCACCTCGATAACATGCAACGATTGTTGCATCACAGATCTTTGCTTTTCGGTCTGCTTCAATCCACAAACCCCTGAACTCTACCCATGATTCTTGGAGTCAGCATTAAATGTCTAACCAATCACCAACTACCTCACTAACAAAGCATGATTCATTTGCAACTTCACTTTTTCCACCTAGAGTCCACGTGTTCTTTGTCGGCATTCAACTCAGCTCACTGTGTTGGTTTAGACGTAGTCACAGACCAAGCATGCAACTGGTGTATCCCTTACACTATCGGTTATCTTATCCTACCGGTGGTGCTTTAACTAATTAACCTTCATACCTACACT
Source organism: Cryptomeria japonica (assembly GCF_030272615.1). Taxonomy (NCBI): domain Eukaryota; kingdom Viridiplantae; phylum Streptophyta; class Pinopsida; order Cupressales; family Cupressaceae; genus Cryptomeria; species Cryptomeria japonica. The sequence continues at coordinate 287,131,734 of NC_081405.1, forward strand.
TCACTGTTCTGTCAGTTGAGACACATTATCCCAGTCACCAAACTCAAACATGTGTCCATCTGATAGGAGCTCTTTACTCTATCTCTTTTTCTTGCTTACCAGTTATCATCCTTATCGATTGACTATACACCTCCTTGCATATCGGTGGTCATGTTTCTTCTGTTGTCCCTTGCTTGCTTACCAGTAGATGATATTTTTTTCTGCATACCGGTTGACCCTACAAGTTGACATCAATGACAATACAATGCCAACAATCTCCCCCTTTGGCATTGATATCAACACACAGTGCATTTTTTCAACCTGTTCATTCTCCCCCTTTGACAACAATGACAAAGGGGCAAGGAATTTCTTCATTCGAGTCATTTCTGCATCTGGTTCATTCTCCCCGGTTAGACTGTGTATTCTCCCCCTAAGTCCAACATATGGTCTAACAATCTGAAGAAAAGGCAGTGAACTCCCCTGAACCATAGATCTTCATATACATTTAAGTGCATGAAGCTGGTGACAAAACTCCCAACTTGTGTCTCCAATACTCAAATGTGCTTACCGATAAAGGTTTGGTGAATATGTCCACCACTTGCTCACCTGAAGGGGAATATTTCACCTTAACTTCCCGCTCTGCAACCTTCTTTCTGAGAAAATTGTATTTGATGACAATGTGCTTTGTCCTTGAGTGCATAATTGGGTTCTTTGATATGTTAATTGCACTTGAACTATCACACGGGATAGAAATAGGATTAGTCATCTCTACTTGAATATCCTTGAGGTCCTGCTTCATCCATAACACCTTAGAACAACATGTAGCAACAACAATATATTCTGCTTCAGCAGTTGATAGGGAAACTGAGTCTTTCTTCTTGTTGTGCCATGAAACCAACTGGTTACCTAAGAAGAATGCACCACCACTTGTGCTCTTCCAGTCATCAATGCAGCCTACCCAATCACCATGTGTAGGCTTGCAAGGTGAAATCTACTTTCTTAGGATACCATAGTCCATAATCAATCATTCCTTGTATGTACCTAAAGATTCTTCATATTGCATTTACATGGGACTATTTGGGTGCAGCTTGAAATCTTGCTACCATACATACTGCCTACACTGTATTTGGTCTTGAAGAAGTAAGATATAATAGACTGCCAATCATGGATCTATACAATGTTTGATCCACTACCAGTGATTCATCATCCTTTCTCAACTTGCATCTGATCACCATGGGGTTACTTATAGGTTTGTTGTCTTCCATTTGGAATTTCTTCAACATATCTCTAGCATACTTGGTTTGAGAGACAAATATTCCCTTGTCTAATTGTGAAATCTTCAAACCAAGAAAAACTAACAGCTCTCCAAGCATTGACATCTTAAACTCTGACCGCATCTGATCAGCAAACTCTTTACACAAGGTATCTTTGTTCCATCCAAAAATGATGTCATCCACATATACAACCACAATAATCATGTGGTTTCCTTCTGCATTAATGTAAAGATTATAATGTGCACTCCCTTTTCTAAAACCCTTCTCCTTTAGATACTTATCTAACCTTGATTACCATGCTCTTGGAGATTGCTTCAAACCTGTAGTGTCATAAAATTGTGCCTCTTGCAATTTTAACCATAATTGAGGTCCTCACCTTGGTGATGACATCCTTCATCCTAGCTGAGACCCCTTTATGCATTTTCACTCTTTGACCCCTTCCTATCTAAGCCCTGAGGTAGCCTTAGGACCCTATCCGGGCCCCAAGATAGGGCAAGATAGGGGCGTGGTGCCCCTATCCCACCCTCTTAGGGTGGCCCCAAGATAGGTCCCCCCGACCCTGTTTGCACTTCGGGATCCCAAATCTCTCCTATGTCGGCCTTTGGTGAGATGAATTAATCTTCTGAGGCATGTATAAAAGGGAGTTGGTTTACTCATTTGTAAGGAGGTGAAATTCAAGCGAAGTGGATCATAAGCAAGCATAGGCAAAAATATACATCATCAAGCATTCGATTCTTCATGCATTCATCAAGTCTTCTCTCTTCATGTGTCTTCTTCATTTATCCATTGGAGAAACATTTCAAAATTCATTTGCAATCATGTATGTGTGTTAGGGTTTTGTCATGTTACATGCCATTCCATGCAACACTTGTGATTACATTAAAGAAGAAAAGCAATCATCATCAATAACTTGTAGATCTACAAGGTATACATTTTCATTGTTTACATTCAAGCATTTGCAATTACTTTCTTTCAAGGTTGATTCCTCAATTGGGGTTTGACTGAGGCAAACCCCTATCCACAACCCTTCTTCCCCTCTTTTCTATGTGTAGGTTGCAGGTGCGTAGCTATAATTGCGGGTTTGGGCTTCATTTGCAGAGATGGAAGAACCCTTTTCGTTTCGCAGATTTTATGGAGGACCATGTACATTACCATCATGGTCCTGATGAATTTTCTCCAAATTTGTAATGCATATCTGTATTAGTCTAATTAGCTCAAATCCAAAGTTACAACGTGATCCCAAACCAGTAGCTCTTCATTTGACTCATTTCTCTCTCTTTTCCACATAGTCAACAAACCAACTTTCTCATTTACAAAAGAGGCTAATCACACTTCAACCCTTTCAATCCACTTGGAATTCACATCCTTGTTTCCCTTGGATTTGGATCTAGTGGATTCAAGCCCCTATTTTGAATGTAAAGTTCCTCCAAGCGAAAATCATCCTAGTGGCTTCCTTTCTCTCTCCTAGGTGGGGAGTCACTAGGATCCAATTTTCTACTTTACAAAACCATACAGCTCTTTCTTCAACTAGCACACAAAGGTTTCATCATCATGTAGCAAAAAACCTTCCAGTTGTTCCATGTACATACTTCCTCTTCTAAATTTCCATTCAGGAAAGCATATTTTACATCCATTTGATAGACTTTGTATCCCTTGTAGGCTGAAAGGGCTAGAAACATTCTAATCGCCTCAAGTCTAGCAACCGGTGCAAATGTTTCTTCAAAATCTATTCCTTCTACTTGGGAATACCCTTTGCACACTAACCTTTCTTTGTTCCTCAAAAAAAATTCTTCTTCATTCATCTTGTTCCGGTAGACCCACTTTGTGCCAATGGCATTCTTATCAACTAGTCTAGGAACTAACTCCCAAGTTTTGTTCTTTTCAATTTGTTGCAGCTCTTCTTCCATTGCATCCATCAATTTCTATCTTTTTCTAGCCTCATTAAATGTTTTGGGTTCCATTTCAGTCATGAGGTAGAAATTGACTCGTTCATCATTCTGGACAAGTCTTCTTCTAGTTTGCACACCATCATTCTTATTACCTAAAATCTTCTCTTCTGGGTGGGTTTTTTGCACATACCGATTAGGGGACTTGTTGGATGCTTTTTTTGGTTCACTATCTGACTGAACTTCATCTTCATCATAGGTGTCATCATACCAGTTTACTTTTCTTGTCTGCCTTTATGCATATCTTCATCGACTCTAACATGTATACCCTCAATGACTCTTCTTATCCTTTAATTGTAACATTTGTAGGCTTTTCCATGAGTTGAGTAACCCAAGAAGATACCTTCATCACTCCTAGAATTAAAGCTACCTAAGCCATCCACATCTCTCTTGATGAAGAATTTACTTCCAAACACTTTGAAGTATTTAACTGATGGCTTCCGGTCATACCACAGTTCATAAGGTGTCATTCTGTTGTTTGTTCTTAGTTGAACCTAGTTCAAAGTATATACATCAATGTAAATTTCTTTCTTCCAGTACATATCCAGTATGTTTGCCTCATTGAGAATGGTTCTTGCCATCTCCTTAACTATTCTATTTTTTCTTTCTACCACACCATTTTGTTGTGGCGTTCTTGGAGCTGAATATTGTCTTCTTATTCCATGTCTCTCATAGTAATCTTCAAACTCATTTGATGTGAACTCTCCACCCTGGTCTAATCTTAGACATTTTATCTTGCATCCACTTTCTCATGTCATTGAATCTTGAATCTTTCAAAGGCTTGAGATTTGTCCTATAGGAAAGTAACCCATGTCATTCTTGAAAAATCATCAATGAAGAGCATGAAATATCTCTCACTGGCTAGAGCTCTTGTTATGGTTGGTCCACATGGATTAGTATGCAAGAGTTCAAGTGGCCTTGAAGTTTTTTCTTCTTTAGTCTTGAAGGACACCTTAGCCTTCTTTCCTCTTACACATTCATCACAAAATGTGTTGGTTGGTTTGATGATAGGTGGTATATGTATCATAGAGCCCTTTTGCTTACTCTAACCAAATTATCAAAAATTATATGGCCTAATATCTTATGTCACAACCAAATCTCATCAACTTGTCCCATCATGCATTGGGACTCAAAGCATTCCTTTAAATTGTACACATTTCTATCTGTCCTTTTTCCTTCTACTACAATCTAACCGATACTCTCTTATCTTATCTGGCAACCGATAGAGTCAAAAGTGAATTTGTATCCTTTTTCACACATTTGACTCACATTAAGTAAGTTATGCTTTAAACCTTCTACATACACATCATGTGCCTTCAATTTTCCATCTATATTTAGAGTACCTTTTCCTTTTATCTTGATGGAAGAGTTGTCTCCAAATCTTACTGAACCTCCATTCCAATCTTCAAGCTTAATCAATTTATTTTTGTCAATGGTCATGTGATTGGAACATCCACTATGTACAACCCATAAGTTTCTTCTTTCTGCATGTAGGGAAGTCTGCACAATCAGACTTGATTCTACTTTATTCTTGTCCTTCTCAACCCAAACTGAGTTGGCTTCTTTATTCTTGTCTATTGTATATTCATGCTTTGGTTTTGTTGCCGGTTCCTGATCGAGTACTAACTTCTTTGGCTTGGTTGTCCCGAGTTTGCAATGTTTTGCAATGTGCCCAAACTTTTGATAATTGTAACACTTTACATTGACATTAAATGATGAATTTGAAAACTTATTGTAGGATACCAGTAGACTTTTCCTACATTCATAACTCCTATGGCCTAAGTCATTACATTGATAATACACAATATTCATCTCCCGGAGTGCAAAAAAAGAATTTCTACTTTCAAAACTAACAATGGGTTTATTCATCAGTCTACAATCATCAACTCTATGTCCAACCTTATTACACCAGTAGCAATAACCATGGAATTTGGGTACATACCAGTCTTGTCGCTTTGGACCGGCAAATATTTGTCTCATTGGATGTCTTCCTCTCATGATGTTGATTCTAGTGAATCCTTCACTATCCACCTTGGGCTTTCCTACATGATTTTCATACCGATAAGGTGTGTGAACCTTTCGGTTCTGAACATTCTGGTTCGCAGGCTGATTTCTTGTAGCCTCAACATAGGTCTTCTTTTTGATATCATTGCTGACTATAAAGGTTTGTTTCTCTTTACTTTCACTCGAGGAAGCAAATTGTATTTCCTTATCAGATGTGTTGTTGCTATTTGAACATTGTCCTTCTTCAAATCCTAAACCACCAGTGTCTTTTGAATGCTTCTACTTGGTCAACATCTTGTCTAGAGCTTCATTGTTGCCCTCATACTTTCTCCTCATCTTCAATTCATCCTTGCTCTTTTCTAGCTCCTTTCTAAGCCTTACAATTTCTTCTTCCAGATTTTTCTGCTCCTTTTCCTTCTTTATCGAATCAAAGGAGGTAACTTAACATATCCTCTTAGCTTCTTCCAACTAGAGTTGTAGATCAGAAATTATTTTCTTGGATTCCTCCAGATATTCCTCCAGTTGTTCTCGTTCCCCTGCAGTAGCATGCTTAAACTTTTTGAGTTCTCTTATGGTTTTCTTCAACTCCTCAAGTGCACCTATGAGCTCACCTTCCAAGTCCACTTCAACTTCAATGTCTTCATCTTCATCATCTTTATTATCTGGTTCATCCAGTGTCATAAAGAGATTAACTTCTCTTTCACCCTCATGGCAATCCTCTTCTGAAGCACTTTCTTCATATATGGCATCATCTTTAAAGGTATATAGATTGTTCTACTTCTGGTAGCTTCTTCTTTCTTGTCAGTAGACCTTCTTCTTTCTATCCTTATCAAGAGATTTGTTAGAACTCTTTTGCTCATCTCCACCGGTTTCACCATAGGGACATTTTGCAGCAAAGTGTCCTATTTTACCACAGTTAAAATATTTGAGACGCAGTTTTCCTGTATACTTACTAGATCCTCTTTTAAGCTTCCTCACAAATTTTTCCACCTCTATATCTGAGTCTTCACCAGATTCACCATGAGTAATTTCTTTCTTGCCCTTTTTGATGGAGTTGAATGCAACCTCTTTCTTTGAAGTTCCTTCGCTGGTTGTCCTCATCTCATAAGCAATTAGAGAGCCAAATAACTCATCCATTGAAAAGATTTTCAGATCCTTGGCTTCCTCTATAGAAGAGACCTTGGTCTCATACTTAGATGTGAGTGATCTAAGCACCTTTTTGAAAATAACTTCATTAGCTATTTCCTCTCCCAGTCCTCTGATGGTATTCACAGTTTTGACAACTCTATGAAGGTAGTCTGCAATGTTTTCTTCATCTTGTTAGACAGTTCAAATAACTGGAAGACAACTGAGAGGGGGTGGGGGTGAATCAGTTGTCAAAGATTACTATAACATTTAGCAATTAAAAGTTTAATATCGGAACCCAAAAAGTTAATACCGGAATACTTAAACCAAATATCAGAATAGCAATTAAACCAATTAAGCATAAACAATAATCAGAGAATAAATAGCATCCATATGAAACCAAGTTTTATATGTGGAAAACCCGGTAAAGGGAAAAACCATGGTGGGAAGCCTACCCATAGTCAGATAATACTTCTACAGTAAGTATGTGAATTATAATTGAGGGGCTTGCACTTGTAGGAAGGCCAACATCCTAGAGCGCACTGCTCTTCACAAAAGGAGTCTCACTAACTAAATAGAAATCCAGACTACAATTTGGAGGAATGAATGAACTACAAAGATAGAATCTCCTATGCATGAGTACAGTTCCAGTTAAGCTCAATATCAAAGGACTAAATTCTCTTACATAAACCCAACTTGATCTCCAATGATAGACAAAATCCCTTGCCTGAATGATATTTTATTATTCACACATTACATATCCATATCCCTTTCCTATATCCTGATATGATCTACAATGAGATCTTAAATCATATTTATACAAACCCTCGACCATAAACAATCAGGTTGGCCACCAAAAAATAAACCAACTACATAATTACAAACATGTCGGCCTTAGGCCAAACAAATAATATCCAACCCATAAGACATCACAGAAACACATCGAGAGGTCCAATCCACATGTTACATTAAGTCGGTCCATAACCTAGATCATCCAGGACCCAATATAGGTCCACATGCTAAAGAAATGATCTCCATTCGCCAAGTCTTGAACATTATCACAATCAACATCCTCAAACCATACCAAAATCCGCACCAACACCACTTATGTATATCATAAAAGATCTTCATCAAAGCTCTGTTGGTGAAATCCTCATCAGAACCACAAACCAAGCTTCCAAGAAAACAGGATAGCATCCGATCATGAGATCAAAACCAACTGACTGAATATGAAATGAGTAAGCCAATTCCATAACCAAATCATATCAGAGCATACCGGATCATGCCAGATCCAATCCAACTAGAAACCAAACATCGTACCAGGACCAGAAGGGTGTTGATAAAGCATCCAAAATAGCTAGTGTTGACATCAATGACAAAACATCAATGCAACACATAATCAATTCCTCCAAATGGCCAACAATCTCCCCCTTTTCCATTGATGGCAACACTAGATGTGAAAAACATCTAAGTACCAAGAAATGCCAAACAAGTCTCCCCCATTGGAAGACAATCAAGAATCTCCCACATAAAGATGTAGCAATGAAGTTCTGAAACAAAAACCAAACTCCCCCTGTGAATGATATCTCTGTAAGCTCTATATTACACATATCTCTCCCTCTAATGTATACAACTCCTTGATTTTTTCACATCAGTATCTCTCCCCCTTTGACATCAATGCCAGAAATATGACATATATATCAAAGCAAAAACATAAACCACTGAAACACAAGGCTAACTCCCCCCCTTGAGTAGTAGCATCCCAACATCAGTGCTCGAATGAATAATATCTCTGATAATGCATATCAGACTAATGCCAAAGAGAATCAATCAGTTCTCTATCGAAGGGGCAAAACCCCTAACCTGTCTCTCAGGTACTCAAATGATTCTTTAGGGAAATTTTTAGTGAAAATATCTGCAATCTACTCTTTAGTGTTCACATAAACTAGTCTGACTTCATTTTCTTCCACCTTCTTCAAAAAATTATATTTGATAGATATGTGCTTAGTCCTAGAATGAAATACTGGATTCTTTAATATGTCAATAGCAGCAGAGTTATCACAGTGAATAACTATCGGTCTAGTGCAATGAACTTTGATATCCTTCAACATTTTCTTTATCCATAGAACCTATGTACAGTTAGTAGCAACAACAACAACATACTCAGCTTCAGTAGTAGATAAAGAAGTACATGACTGTTTCTTGTTGATCCATGAAACCAACTTCTTTCTAAGAAAGAAATCTCCACTGAAGTACTTTTTCGGTCATCAACATCTCCAACCCAATCAACATTTGTATATGCACATAAAGTAAAGTCATCATCCTTAGGGTACCACAAACCATATTCTGATGTACCTTGCAAGTATCTAAATTATTTTTTCACCACACTCTCATGATTTTATCTAGGATCCCTCTGATATCTAGATGTAATACAAACAACATTCATTATGTCAAGCCTAGTCTGAGTCAAATAAAGCAGAACTTCAATCATAGATTTGTATCTTGTAGGATTTACCAATGCAAAAATATTTTTCCTTGTCAATTTCTCACTAGTAACCATAGGAGTACTTGCCGGTTTAGAGTCTCCCATACCAAATTTCTTCAACAATTCCCTAGCATACTTAGTTTGATGGATGAATATACCTTTATTAGTCTGAGTAATCTGCAAAACCTAAGAAAAATTTCATTTCCCCAATCATATCTACATTTGAAATTCCTTCTCCATATTTTTAGAAAATTCCATGCACAACTTATCTTCACCTCCAAAAATAATGTCATCAACAAATACTTCAATAATCAGTATATCATCATCAGTGATCTTATAATATAAATTACTGACAACATTACCCTTAGTAAAACCAAACTTCAAAAGATATTTATCCAACCTTGCATACCAACTCTAGGTGCCTGTTTCAATCCATATAAAGCTTCCCTTAACATACAAATCATGTTTTTATCATCTGAAAGTGAAAAACCATCAGGTTGCTCAATAGAAACTTCCCTATCAAGATCCCCATTTAAAAATGCACACTTAACACCCATCTGATAAACCTTGTAGTTCTTATGGACAACATAGGCAAGAAGTAATCGTACAGCATCAATCCTTGCTATAGGTGCAAAAGTCTCTCCATAATCAATTCCTTCCTTCTGAGAATATCCTTTACAAACCAATCTAGCCTTATTCCTTACAACTTGTCCATCCTTATTCAATTTATTCCTAAAAACCCATTTAGTTCCAATAACATTCTTATTTTTAGGCCAGGGAACTAAAGTCCATGTGTTATTCTTCTCAATTTGATATAATAATTCTTTCATAGCTTTCAACCAACATTCATCTTTACATGCTTCAATTATTGATACCGGTTCAACTTAAAAAATTAAACATACCTCATTAGTTGTCAGTCTTCTTCTTGTCATCACTCCATTATTCTTATCATCAATGATCTGATTTTCTGAATGATTCAATCTCACATACCTAGGAGTCTTTTGACTCTGTTCCTCTTGTCGATTCTTCAGTTACTGTTGAATTGTTTGATACTACCTGAGTACCTGACTCAACACTCTATTTTGGTAAAGGTGCTACCGATTTAGATATAATCATTTCCATAGCTGATTCTTGCTCATAAACTCTGATTGGACCTCTATTCGACTCATCCACCTTGACATTAGCACTCTCCATAATTCTCTCCAATCTCTTGTTATAATATTTATATGCCTTGCTTTCATTAGAATAACCAAGAAATATGCCTTCATCACATCTAGGATCAAATTTTCCAATGATATCATCTCTCCTGATATAACATTTACTACCAAAGATTTTGAAATACTTAACTGTAGGTGTATTGCCAAACCATAATTCATAAGGTGTCTTATCGATTTCTCCTTTGATATGTACTTTTTTGAATGTATAAACTGTTGTGGTCATTGCTTCTCTCCAGGAGATATGAGGTAGACTAGCTTCCATCATCATTGTTCTAGCAGCATCCAAGATAGTTATGTTCTTCCTTTCCACAACTCCATTTTGCTGACGTGTCCGGGGAGCAGAAAATTGTCTCCTAATACCATGCTTCTCACAAAATTTGTTAAACTCAATGTATGTGAATTCTCCACCATGATGTGACCTCAAACATTTAATCTTCAATCATGTATCAGTTTCCACTTTAGCCTTAAAGATTTTAAACTTTTCAAAAGCCTCAGATTTCTCCTTTAGAAAAGTAACCCACACCATTCTAGAATAATCATCAATGATTAGCATAAAATATCTATCACCTTGAAAATTTTTAACTCTAGCAGGGCCACACAAATCAATATGAATAAGATCAAAAAAATCATTAGATTTATCTTGTATACTCCTAAAAGAGGTTCTAACTTGTTTTCCCATTTGACATTCTTTACAGACCGGATTATAGGGCTTCACAATCTTAGGTATATCTCTAACTTCCTTAGTTGAACTGATCTTTACAATGCAATCAAAATTCACATGACATAGCCTTATATGCCATAGCCAACTCTCATCAATTTTTGCAATCAAACATGTCTTCTCATCTGAATTGAAATGAAATATATTACTTTTTGTTTATGTACCAATTGCAATCTCCAAACTAGATTTGTTAATGATTTTGCATTTTCCATCCTTGAACTATAATTGAAATCCCTTATGCACCAATTGTCCTACACTAAAAAGATTATTCTTCAAAACTTCAACAAAATAAACATTATCAATATTGTTCTTACCATCCAATGATATAGTTCCTTTTCCTTTGATCATACATGCTTTATCTTCTCCAAATCTAACTAGACTGCCATCAAATTCTTGCAAAGATAGAAACTTCCTTCTATCTCTAGTCATATGATGTGAACATCCACTGTCAATTACCCATTCATCCTTGTCTTCAATTTTAGTAGCATGTGCCTTCTCTTTAGGTACATTCTCTTCCAGTGCCAAAAAATCTTCCTTGATAGCCAAGAACATCCATTCCTTCCCATTGTTGGAACCACTAGTAGAGTCTTATGTCAGCTCATCATCAGAATCAGTCACACCTTCCTCATCCACTATGTAGCATGATTTGTCTTTGTTTTTCCTATACTTATACTTGTTTTAATATCTAGGGTTAGACTTAAAAGATCTTGTAACTTTTTCTTCAAATGTTGAATTCCTTTTAGGACATCTAGATGTAAAATGACCAATCTTATTACATGCAAAAAATTTAAATGGTGCTTTCCCTTCATACTTACTTCCTACTGGTCCTTTAGGTACTCTTCTAGAAAATAGTGCTTAAAGTTGCTCAAACTCATCATCTTCTCTCTTCATATCATCCAATTCTCGTACATACAAAGCTTTCCAATCTTGCTTACTGATTGATGATGCAGATGCATGAAAAGCAGGTTTAGACTTCATAGCTCCAGAAGGTCCAAATTCTTCAAGCTCAAAAGCAGATAACTTCTCAACCAAGGTATCTCTATTGACAAAAGTATTAGCCATTGTTCTCAATTCATTAATTGTAATAGCCTTGATCTTGTAAGCTGGTGGTAGGGATCTCAGAACTTTAAAAATAATTTCATCTTCACTTAGAGTTCCACCACAACATTGAATTCCCATAAAAATCTCATTACCCTTTTCATGAATGCAGTAATCCTTTCATCTTCTTCCATCTTCAAGTTTTGATATCTCACTCGATAACCTTCAAGTTTATAAATCTTCATAGTATGGTCACCTTCATTAAGAGTCTCCAACTTATCCCATATAACCTGTGCCGATGATTTGTCAGTTAATCTCATTATTTGTTGATCAGAAAGTACACACAAGAGGGATTCTCTTGCTCTACAATCATTCTCAAGCTCCTTATCCAGGTTTTCCAGAGGAGGATTTCTAGATGCCGGATTATGAGATGTAACACGATTCTGTGTGATCTCCCAAATCTCCTTGCCAAGACATCTTAGATGAGTCTCCATCTGAATCTTCCATACTGTGTAATTTGTTCCATCAAGCATAGGAATATCTCTCAAAAATATATCTCTAGATGAAATAGATGAACTTGAACTATTAGTGGCTATAGGATCTTGCTCAAGTGGTCAAGCTTTCTATAGAGAGGACTAGAGCTCTGATACCAATTGTTAGACAATTCAAATAACTGAAAGACAACTCAAAGGGGGGGAAGAATCAGTTGTCACAAATTACCAAAACATTTAGCAATTAAAACTTTAATATCGGAACCCAAAACATTATACTAGAATGCTTAAACCAAATATCAGAATAATAGTTAAACCAATTAAGCATAAACAATAATCAGAGAATAAATACAATCCACATGACACCAAGATTTATACGTTGAAAACTCAGTAAAGGGAAAAACCACAATGGGAAGCCTACCCATAGTCAAATAATATTTTGCAGTAAGTATGTGAATTATAATTGAGGGGCCTGCACTTGCAGGATGACCAACATCCTAGAGCGCACTGCTCATCACAAAAGGAGTCTCACTGACTACATAGAAATCCAAACTACAATCTGGAAGAATGAATGAACTGCAAAGATAGCATCTCCTATGCCTGAGTATAGTTTCAGTTAAGCTCAATATCGAAGGACTAGCTACTCTTACATAAACCCAACTCGATCTCCAATGATCGACCAAATCCTCTACCTAAATGATATTATATTATTTTCACATTACATATCCATATCCCTTTCCTATATCATGATATGATCTACAATGAGATCTTACATCATATTTATACTAACCCTCGACCATAAACAATCAAGTCGGCCACCATACAATAAACCAATTACATAATTACAAAATATGTCTGCCTTAGGCCAAATAAATAATATCCAACCCATAAGACATCCCGGAAACACATCAAGAGGTCCAAAACACATGTTACTCTAAGTCGGTCCATAACCTAGATCAACCGGGACCCAATATAGGTCAACATGCTAAAGAAATGATCTCCATCTGCCAAGTATCAAACATGATCACCATCAGCATCCTGAAACCATACCAGAAGCCACATCAACACCACTTAGGCATATCATCAAAGCTCTATCGGTGAAACCCTTGCCGGAACCACAAACCAAGCTTCCGAGCAAACAGGATAGCATCCGATCACCAGATCAAAACCAACTGACTAAATATTAACATGAGTAAGACAATTCCATAACCAAATTATACTAGAGCGTACTAGATCATACCGGATCCAATCCAACCAAAAACCAAACATCCTACCAAGACCAGAAGGGTGTCGGTAAAGCATCCAAAACAACTAGTGTTGACATTAATGACAAAACATCAATGCAACACAATCAATTCCTCCAAATGGCCCACACATATTTTATCTTCAAGCCTTCAATATGGCCTCTTAATGTTTGCAGCTTGGCCTCCTTGACCTTGACATCTCCTTCAAATAATCTTTGCATCTTATCCCAAGTCTCCTTGGCGGATGAGCATCCAGATCTGTAAGAGTGATACTAGGGATAATATACCCATTCTTAACCAACATCCAAACATCAAAACCTAGGAGAGACAGATAGGTTTACATTCTTCTTCTCCATAAGGCATAGTTGGTTCCATCAAACATGGGGGCTTTGGAGGAGGACTCATTTCTTTCCATTATATTCTTACACCAAAATCTACCCAAGCTAGAGAAAGCTTTGACCAACAAGGAACCTAAGGCTTTGATACCAATTGTAGAACACAATATGTCATTGAGATAGGGGGGGTGAATCAGTGATTTCAAACAAACTCAAGTAGTTTGTGTGTGTGTGTGTGTGTGTGTGTGTGTGTGATCAGTAATAATGAGAACACTAACAATCAATCATACACAAAAGACACAACACATAAAACCAGTTATACGCGGAAAACCCAATGTGGGAAAAACCTTGATGAGAAAAGTTGTTGGAGTTTACTACTCCAATCCATCATCACAATAAAACACAGTATTACAAAGATTTAGGGCACCAACTCCTATTGATTTAGGGAACCAACCCAAGGAGCACCAACTCCTAATTTTTGGGCACCAACCCAAAGGAGCACCAACACCTACACCGAGCACCAAATAAATGATATACAATAAAATAAAACTTATTGCAATGAAAGCACCTTGTTACAAATCGATTTTGTAACACCTCCAATGAATACACTCCACCGGTTATGTGTCTCACTTCTTTTTCTACTGGTTCACTATTCACTCACTCTGACCCCTTACCGGTCAGCCTCAACCTCTCTTGACTTCCTCTGATCCTCACCTTGCACTCTATCACTCTCTGATGCCTTCCTACTAGTTCAATCACTACCAATTTACTTGACTATTACACATTGTAACAATTCATTGGTTTCCTTGTCTCTACTGGTTAAATCCTCTTATCGGTTCTACCTTCAAATACTCAGTCACGTCAATCTTTTGTGATGAACTCTCAGACTGATTATCTCTCTGCTTTCTCAAGAACACTCTCTTCTCGCTACTAACATGTCACCATCACCAATCTACTATCTCTAGGTTTATATTCAAGTTTTCCTGTCAAACCATGAATTCAAACTTGGCGTGCTAGGTTTTCTTCTACTAAACACGAACTGTATCAGATCACATCAGATCTTCTCTCCAAGATTTGACAACCTGCAACAAATCAGGCCTCACCACCATTTTCATTCCTTCCAAAACACGTTTTCTATACTTAGCAACCTACAACCTTTCTACCAACTTTTCTTCTTGATCAATCACCATAAATGAATTTTTGGTCCCCTTCACCAAATCCGATGTGCACCTTGATAAACTACAACAATCGTTGCATCACAGATCTTTGCCTTTCAGTCTACTTTGAGTAGCAAACCCCTACACTCTACCCATGATTCTCACAATCAGCATTAAATGTCTAAGCAATCACCAACTACCTCGCCGACAAAGCATGGTTCATTTTCAACTTCACATTTGCCACTTGGACTCCACGTGTTCTTCATCGACATTCAACTTAGTTCACTATGTCGGTTCAGACTTAGTCACTGATCATGCATGCAACCGGTGTATCCCTTACACTACTAGTTATCTTATCCTATTGGTGATGCTTTACTCGGTTAACCTTTGTACCTGCACTTCACTGTTATGTCGGTTGAGACACATTATCCTAGTCACCAAACTCAGACACATGTCCATTTAATAGGAGCTCTTTACTCTGTCTCTTTTGCTTGCTTACTAGTTGTCATCCTTACCTATTGACTATACACCTCCTTTCATACCGATGGTCATGTTCCTTCTATTGTCCCTTTCTTGCTCATCGATAGATAATACTTCTATCTGCATACTGGTTGACATCAATGACAATACAATGCCAATAATATTGACATAGCATATGTGTTCTATGTAGAGTGAAACAAGTCTCCCAAAATTGCAAAGTCACACTGACAAAGAAGTCATGTCGCCTAGACCCAAACATTGTCTCACCAAACAAGAGAGGATATCGGTAAGAAACAAAGGTCTACAAGGGGTCACACTGAACTACTTGATCACACCGAAATACATTATATTTCCTAGACCATTTGATTGTCCCACCAAAATGCTTGGACCTGACACAAAGAGAGGTGTGACGTCAATATGAATAGACTTCCAGTCTGATCCAAATCTGATCCACCCTTTTCATTCATTTTGCTCTGCAACATTCCCAATGTTTTGCAATCAGATCCATCTATAACTGAATGAAGTTGACATCAATGACAATACTATTCTAACACCTTCTACACACACCGCAAATCCTTTGACCTTCCTCTGAACTCATCAAGCACCAAGAGGAGAAACCTGCAAAGATTTGAACACATGACTGCATAAACGTGGTTTGCAACTCTATCGTTGCATTGTCAGATTAACCCCATATATATGTATATATGCATACATGTATATGTATGTATATATATGTATATATATGTATGTGTATATATGTATGTGTATATATGTATATATATACATGCATATATATATATATACATCTATATATATATGATATACATATATATACATATATACATACATGTATATATATACATATATACATGTATATATCTACATATATACATACATATATACATGTATATATGTATATATATATACATGTATGTATATATGTATATATATGTATATCATATATATACATATATATATATATACATATATACATACATATACATGTATTCATATATACATATATATACGAGGTTAATCTGGCAATGCAACAATAGAGTTGCAAACCACGTTTATGCAGTCATGTATATATATATATATATGTGTGTGTGTGTGTGTGTGTGTGTGTGTGTGTGTGTGTGTCTATACATATATATATGTATATATACATATATATATATATATGTGTATATATATATATGTGTGTATATATATACATATGTATATATATATATGTATATATATGTATGTATATATCTGTATACATATATATATGTATACATATATATCTATATACATATATATATATATGGAGGTATATATATGTATACATATATGCATATATATATGTATATATATACATATATGTATATATGTACATATACATGTAAGTATATATGTACATATTTATATATATTGTTGAACACTACCAAATATGGAGACAGGGGCGTGAACCAACATATACTTAAACCATCTCATCCATCCAAACCAGTTTGTATGAAAATAAATAATAGAAATAGAAAATGCATCCACACAAGAACACTAAGATTTTTACATGGAAAATCCAAACTATGAAAAACCACAATGAGAAAAAAACTCACAATCTATATATATAGGCCAGGGAGCTCAATACTCCAAACTTACAGGCTAAGGCATATTGCCTTAGAGTAAGATATAGTAGAGGGACTTGCTCAATTGAAGATCACTTTATCAACACAAGACATAAAATAACTATCCAAATACAATGTGAAAAATATAGATTGAACTGCATAGGAAATAACATCTATCAATAGGTAGATACCAGTTCACGGATCTGCTCTACAAGATTTTTGGACCACTACTTCACTTCACATTTGCAACATACTTCAAATATTCTTCCAATATACATCTCTACACTTCTCTATATACTCAAACACAACTAATTATTTCATTATATATTAATTGGATAAAAACAATCTCTACTAGGTTGGCCAAAAGGAAATGAAACATGTACATAGTATCAGTCCAAAACATTTCATGTTCAAGGTAAAGAAGACTTGTGAGGGTTCACACCAAATTGGTACACCTTCCAAATACCACCAAAA